>NC_064853.1:116954609-117102109 GCF_024139225.1 Suncus etruscus
TGCCTTGAAATGATCTCACAGATCTGCAGGTGGACAATTAAAACTGAGTTCTTCTAGGTGATTCTGAAGATGTTGTTGCACTTATCTAAGAGTCCCTGATAAGTTGTGGCACTGAAATGGCCAGAGGCCAGGGAAACTGTGGTTTATAGTTTCTGGTTTTGTATAAAGCTAGTTTGTTGAGAGAAAAGAGAAAAAAAGAGAAGAGAGAGTATAAGAGAAAGAAGAGAGACATAAAAGACACTCCAGCCTCTTGAAGTCTTGACTCAGAACTCTAGTATGTCACATCTGCCATATTTTGCTTGAACGAGGCAAGACTGATGGTGAAATTGTGACCATTTCTGTAAATAATATATCATACCTATATATGGTAATATAAAAGGGAGGGGTGTTCAAGGTCTTTTGTAATTATAGTTATGAAAGAATATTCCCAAGGGAAATATGCTTCTATTTGGTTTGGGGACCACACGAGATGGTGCACAGGGGATATTCTTCATTCTCTGTTTAGGCACTTGGAGCCATATTTGATGCCAAGGACTCAAACCAGTATTGACAGGATACCCATTTGAGCACCTTAATTTCTACACTCAACCCTGGAAAAGATTCTTAGTTGACTTAATTTCTTTTAAATTACTCTTAACTTTTAAGATTCAAAACCACTAATGATTAACTTGTTAATTAACCCAAGTTAACTGTTTATGTTCACCATTGCCTTACACGTGACTGACACAAGTATATTATTCCCTGAAACCCAGTATCCCTCAAGCTCTATCAGGAGTAATCCCTGAGTGATGTAGAACAATCCTTATAACTATTAATTACTAATGAATATTAATTAGTAAATGATTCTTAACTGTTAAAGTGATATGACAGTTGGACAGATCACTGTGGTATATGCTTATGTCATGTGATATCTATTCAGATCTTTCTGGCAACTGATAAAATCACTATGGCATATATATGGCATATACTGTGACATTATAAAGATAGTGGTACACTCCAGTTGTATAGATGGTGGTTTGGGCAGTTATTGTGCAGAGAGAAGTACTCTGAAATGATTTGTTTTTCCAATTTTCCTCTTATCTTGCTTCACTTTTCCAGATGTAAGGAGAGAAGGGGCACTTTCTCCGGTGAATTCACAAAAAATCACCTTGCTTCTGCAGTCCCCAGCAGTCAAGTTCATCACCAACCCTGAGTTCTTCACTGTACTGCATGCCAATTATGTGAGTGCTCCAAAACAAAAAGGACACCCTGCTTACTTTCTAGCAAGACTCCAGATAGTTCTTTTGTAGTTGTATAATGAAGATGGTAGAAATTAGCCTAAGAAAAAGCAAAGACAAAAAACCCTCAACATTTTCTGTGTGTCCAAAAGAAAAAAGTGCCATTTTTGTGGTGCAAAAGAGTATAGCAGGAGTACAGGGCTTTATTCTAATAGGGACAAGAGACTTCTAAAACTTTGGATAGAATCCTAGGGAGTATTCCTATGGAGATAATTGATAACTTGAACCTAAAGTATGAAAATAATCAGGGGAAAGTAACAGACAGATGTAACACAGCTTTTAGGGTTGTGGGCATGAGTCTGGGGGTACCTGAAGTGTGGTGACAGGCAAATCAGAAAAAAGGGCCAATGGTCATAAAAAGGAGCTACTTTAGTAAACATCAGGAACCAATAATAATTATAGGAGGTTATGTCATCCAAGAATTGCCTGGGAAAAGTTTTCTTTGGCAAAGTTGTGAAAGAGGCACTGAGAGGCAGGCTGAAAAATAATTGTGGTCTAACTTAGGAAGTGACTAGGATCATGGAGAAGAATATCTCAGTATTTCTATGTGGAATCCATAAAGTTTGCCACCACTGTAATAAAGGCATGGGAAGTTAGGCTTCAAGAAAGTCTGAAACTTTTCTGTTTGGGCCCCTGAATTAGACATTGAGTCCATGGAAAAATTTTGATTAGGTGATGAAGTTATGGACAATGAAAGAGAAGACCAATATTTAGCCAATTAGTTATATTTAAGAAACTGCTGTGAAATCCAATTGGTTGAATTCAGAGTTGTTTTCCATTGGTGCAGGGTTGAGTCACCAAGAGGTACATTGATTCCAGGTTTGAAACTCTGTCCTGGCACCAGCTGGCCTTGGACAAACAAAAACCACTGTAGTAGCTTGCTCTGACTATAAGTAGTCTTTTCCTCTCTGCCTATGCAATTATACCAGCCCCATGTCTCAGGCACCTTAAAGTTGTCATCTGGCATAATTATAAATTCCTGAAGCTCTTATTTCTTCTCATCTCCCAACTACTCCACAATCAAAAGTTGCTCTGTATGGTTTAGAGGAGTGATCCTTGAAGTCTAATATTACATAAGCAGGGACTCTAAATTAGTAGAGAAGCAAACCTAGGGCACAGTATGTTGCTGGAAAATGAAGCATGTGGAAAAGAGCAGGGATCTCAGAGATGTCTATGGAGACTCAGAGAACACAGCACTTGCTGTAGGAAGGGAGCTTTTGGGATGCACCAAGAGGCCAGCGTGTCCAAGACTGCCTTGCTGTTGGGAAAGGGTGTTAAAAAACAAATGCATGTGATAGGCATATCTTTACATCCTGACCAAGATCACTGCTTCTGAGATCTCCATGTCAAGGTTCACAATAAAGTGAGGGGTGGCAATAACATTGCATCTTGTTTAAAGTGACCTGTGGTTTACCTGCCTGCTACCTCATTTGGTTCTAATGTGATCGCAGAGTGCCTACCGAGTCTTCACCAGTAGTACCTGCTTAAAGCACATGATCCTGAAAGTCCGGAGAGATGCACGCAATTTTGAACGCTACCAGCACAACAGGGACTTGGTGAATTTCATCAATATGTTTGCAGACACAAGACTGGAATTGCCCCGGGGCTGGGAAATTAAAACAGATCAGCAGGGAAAGGTGAGTGTGTTGTGTGGGTCTTTCCACAGAATAGACTCATTCCGAGGAAAACACCTGAGAGTGTGTGGGAGGAGGTTTGTGGGTAAAGAAAAATTGTGTGTCACAGATTTACTATTAGCTACCATGTGAAGGGAAGTAGTAACAATCTGAGCCAGAGTTTCTGTCCTATATCTGTAGCTTCTGATCACTGATAACAAAAATTATTAATTTTTTATCTTCCTCTCTCTATTTTTTTTTGGTTTGGGGCCTTACTCAGGGGATACTGCTGGATCTGCATTCAGAGTCCCCTTGCAGGCTCGGGGAATACTGGTATGGAACCTGGGTTGACTGTGTGCAAGGCAAACACCCTACCCACTGTGCTATTATTACTCTGGCCCCATATTCTATATTCTTGAGTGAAAACTCATGCCCAGTTGGGAACTATTGTCTATAGGTTTTTAAATTTACATTTAGGGGCCCGGAGAGATAGCACAGCGGCGTTTGCCTTGCAAGCAGCCGATCCAGGACCAAAGGTGATTGGTTCGAATCCCGGTGTCCCATATGGTCCCCCGTGCCTGCCAGGAGCTATTTCTGAGCAGACAGCCAGGAGTAACCTCTGAGCATCACCGGGTGTGGCCCAAAAACCAAAAAAAAAAAAAAATTACATTTAGAATTTCAGAGATAGTATAAGGGTTGTATAGTATAAGGCTCTTGTCTCGTGATTGACCCCAGCTTCCTCCCCAAATTTAATTGTTTCCTTGAGCACCACCCATTGAACACATAGCCAGGAATACACATTGAGCATTACTGAATGTGCCCTTGCCCAAAAAATTTAGGTTTGAACTTGAAACCAAATTCTAGTTAACAAAGTTATCATTGTTATGTCTTCTTAGACAGCAAACTTTCAGGGGGGGGGGGTAAAATTATAAGTTAAATGGGAATAGCAGTAAAAATTTGTGATTACCATTTTCCTAAGAAACCTTCACCTTAAAGCAGTCTGATAAAATAGAGATAGGAAGTTATTGACCCGGTGTAATGTTACTACCTTGTATTTTATCTTTGTGTGAACTTAACCAAAACTATCCTTTCCTAGCCTTTAGAAGTATTCATTACTTGGGCCCGGAGAGATACCACAGCAGCATTTGCCTTGCAAGCAGCCAATCCAGGACCAAAGGTGGTTGGTTCGAATCCCGGTGTCCCATATGGTCCCCTGTGCCTGCCAGGAGCTATTTCTGAGCAGACAGCCAGGAGTAACCCCTGAGCACCGCCCGGTGTGACCCAAAAACCAAAAAAAAAAAAAAAAGAAGTATTCATTACTTCACAAAGAAGCAAAAATGACATTGTGAATCTATGATCGGAAAACAGTGCTTATCATGCATATAATGCAAATCCCTACATATAATATACGTAGTCCTGAGTTTTCATGAGCTTCAGTTATTTTGAACACTATTTAGGAAATTCTGGCAAGAGTTATTCTTCCCTGATTTATTTAATGAGATGTTATTATATACAAGGAAGTATGAATTTGATGAGATTTGAGTTTTGCTCTCAGTTATTATACATAGTAGCTGTGTAACTACTTACAAACACATTTATAATGGTCCCTTTTATTCTCATTTAATGGAACATATCACAGATTTACAGTTGGCAGCCAAAATTTCTAAGGTGCATGCTGTATCCTGGGAGAATGGGGGAAAGTAGACTTAGAATTTAATGTGCTATCACAATTCATGAGCTAGAAAATAAAGGAAAACAATATAAGGATACATACACAGAGGACTGATTCATTTCATTCTAAGCATGTGCTTTCAGCCACATCATTTCACCTTTTTAGGTCTAACTTTGCATATCATAAAACTAAAATGATAATGTTTGCATCCTTTATTATTATATAACTTGAGGTAAGATTTTAAAAAAAAGCTAATATGGAAACCATGTCAGTATGAAAAATTAGTAATATTTATTCTTAGTGACATAAGATTTGTCTATTTACCAAAAATAAAAAATCCAAGCATTGAGCAAAATAAAAAAATACTCATTGTTAAAGTCTATTGAATATAGGAATAAAGAAAGAACATCTTGGACTATAACAGATTCAGCACTCTAATCAGAAAAGAATATGTGACAGAAATTAGAACACCATCACTTTCTGACACTATATAGGTAGCCAGAGAAAATTCAAGACAACTTGATCATTTTTTCCTCTTTATGACCAACCCACCTCTGCCTTCTAAACAAATTCAGAGATAATAACCTTTACTTCTAGAATATAGTTTGGAAGGAAATAGAGTTCTGGGCCTCAGTGTTTTAGTGTCTTTCAACAAGATTTATACCATTTCAGGAAGATTGTGAAAAAGAAAAATTGGCTTCTGACCATTTTGAGGAAAGAGTACACACAGCCTCCCACCAGCCTATGTGTATCTCAAGTGGTTTTGAAAATAATGGGATATATCGTTATAAAAGCATTATAATGGGCCCGGAGAGGTAGCACAGCGGTGTTTGCCTTGCAAGCAGCCGACTCAGGACCAAAGGTGATTGGTTCGAATCCCGGTGTCCCATATGGTCCCCCGTGCCTGAGCAATGCCGGGTGTGGCCCAAAAACCAAAAAAAAAAAAAAAAGCATTATAAAATACTATTATAAATAATAGGAAAATTATTTCTATTTATGGATGTTACTGTAATTTACCAGTTCATAATACAGTCATTTCTGTAATTAAGTGTTCACTTAAGTCACCATGAGGGTGACTTTTACTTCACCAGTGTCCCAATTCCGTATTTTCTACCCACCACCCTAGCCTGCCTCTAAGGAGGCACAGATATACTTTATATTGCTTGTTGCAACACAAAGGCATATGGAATTATCAAAACTTAGATTAACAAGTGTCAGTTTGAAATAATTGTTATGTCTTTGCATGGTGTTACTGAAGTCAGTGTCTATTTACTGGGATGTGGCTGGTGCTAGTTGAATCATCTGTGTTAATATTAGGTTCAATGAACTTGGTGGTCTTCTATGTAACTTTCCCATTAGGTTTCTTGTGATACTATGAGGCTGACACTACAATGAAATTTTGAGGTGTTCTATGGCGGCGTGGTCTAGGATCTATAGATCTGAAAAACTTTTGGTGGCTTGACTGTTTGGTAAGGTCAAGTTTTAGAGCTGGGCTGATATATAGAGGGTGTTGGTGTTATGGCGGGCTTCTCTGGTTTCAGGTAAAAAGGGGGATTCCAGGAAAGGGAACCAACACTCATTCTGAGACCTCCCAGGATTTTCAGCCTGTACCAGATTACCTGGAAAAAATCAGAAACTATTATTTTCTTTTGGAGCTTAGTAGAGGAGCTGGGCCATTTTTCTGCTTGGAAGATGGCAGATATGGGAGGAAGCTGCTGGTTTTTCTGGTGGCTAGTATGTGTGGGGGTTGGGATAGGGGACTTGGCTCACGCCTGTGCTGAGACTAACTGGTCTGGTCCCAGGTGAATAGGTTCAGCTACTCATATAACTTGAGTTAAGTCAGGGGACTGGGCTGTTTTTGTCAGAAGTTGTCAGATGTGGTGGTGAACTGCTGTGGCTTCAATCAAAAAGGGAAATCTGTCCCTAGCCACTCTGAGAATGCCCTAGAGTTATCACTTGAGACCAGATTAACTGGGGAAATCAGCAGTCAATAATTTCTCAGATAAGACACTTTTTTTTTTTGTTTTTGTTTTTTGGGTCACATCCGGCAGCACTCGGGGGTTACTTTTGGCTCTATGCTCAGAAATCACTCCTGGTAGGCATAGGGGACCATATGGGATGCCGGGATTCTGCATGAAAGGCAAATGCTTTACCTCCAGCCCCCAGATAAGACACTTTTTAAAATCTATCACAAATTGACATAAGAACATTTGGATTAAACAAGAGGCAGCATTACAAACAAAAAACAAAGAGAGGAAATAGGCATAAAGAAAATTGAGCTGCTATAAATTTAGCAATCTGGGTATAAATCCCAAAGAATTTTTAATAAAAATCTCTAAAAGATATGAAAAAATAGAAATGCCTGTTGTCAAATTAAAGCATATATAACCTATTAAAATAGGAGTAGTATTTATATCTTCAGATGTTATACCTTTTTGATTAAATTTATATTTTTTATTTTTTTGGTTTTTGGGTCACACTTGGCAGCGTTCAGGGGTTACTCCTGGCTCTATGCTCAGAAATCGCCCCTGGCAGGCACAGGGGACTATATGGGATGCTGGGATTCGAACCACCGACCGTCTGCATGAGAGGCAAACGCCTTACCTCCATGCTATCTCTCCAACCCCAAATTATCCTCCTTTGTTTTTTTTTGTTTGTTTGTTTTTTTGGGGGGCGGGTCACACCAGGCAGTGCTCAGGGGGTTACTCCTGGCTCTACTCTCAGAAATCGCTCCTGGCAGACTCAGGGTACCATATAGGATGCTGAAATTTGAACCACCATTCTTCTGCATGCAAGGCAAACACCTTACCTTCATGCTATTGCTCCAGCCCCTATTTTCTTTATTTATGTATTTATTTATTTTGGCCATATCCAGTGATGCTCAGGGTTACTCCTGGCTATGCACTCAGAAATCGCTCCTGGCTTGGGGGATCATATGGGATGCCGGGGGATTGATCCGCAGTCCATCCTAGGCTAGCACTTGCAAGGCAGATGCCTTACCGCTTGTGCCACCTCTCTGGCCAGAATTTATTTTTACTTGAGCTGTATGAATTCTTCATATACTATCCTGTTATATATATTTGAGTCACAAATATTTTCTCCCAATAGTTGTTTTCCTAAAACTTCAAGTATTAAAATTATGAAATCTTACTTTTTGCACAGGGATGTAACTTGTGATTGTTCAGTAATAAAATAAGTTAGAACGATTAAACCAGATTATTTAAATTGTGAAATATAAAGAAAAAGATGAAACAAAACAAAACATAATTCTTAAATTATAACAACAAATTTTACTCAACCAGTTGGTAAGAATGGATGGAAGAGAGTTGTCTGGTTGTCTGGTGCTAGATTATTACAAATGTTATGGTTGTCATACATGTGTGGTTTAATACATTTTAAGAGATAAGAATCTTTATATTTATACTCCTTAAGCTATCACAGTGTTAGGCCATAACCCAGTGTTAACTTCAACAACAACTAAAAGAATAAAATGAAAAGAATAATAAATAAATAAATAAATAAAATTAAAAATAAAAAGAATATATGGTATACACATAGCAATATTATTTAGTCTTTATAAAGAAGATGCTTCAACTACCTATGAAATATAGAGCAAAGTATATAGAAAATTTTAGAGAGAGAAGTAGTGTTTATATCTTCATATCTTGCATCCCTTTTTAATTGTTAATTTTTTATTGAGCTGCATGAGTTTCTTCACATATTATTCTTTTATATCTACTTAAAGACATTTTGTTAAATGAAATTAACCAGTAACAAAAGAGCAAATAATTGATTCATGAAAACTATCCCCAAGGTAGATGAAGGAAACATTTCACACAGTTTAAGAATTCTAACAGAGGGGCTGGAGAGATAGCATGGAGGTAGGGCCTTTGTCTTGCATGCAGAAGGATGGTGGTTCGAATCCCTGCATCCCATATCATCCCCTGAACCTGCCAGAAGCAATTTCTGAGCATAGTGCCAAGAGTAACCCCTGAGCACTACCAAATGTGACCCCCCCAAAAAAATTTTAAAAAATTAAAAAAAGAATTCTAACAGAGGGGCCAGAGTGGTAAGGTGTAAATCATCTGCTTTGCATGTGCTAGCCTAGGACAGACCATGATTTGATTCCCCAGCATCCCATATGATCCCCCAAGCCAGAAGCGATTTCTGAGTGCATAGCCAAGAGTAATCCCTGAACATCATCAGGTGTGGCAAAACAAACAAACAAACAAAAAGCGAAAAAAAAAACCAAAACAAAACAAAACAAACAAACAAAAAAAAGAATTCTAACAGAAAGAGAAAAATATATATATCTTCGGCCATGGTGTTTCCAGCTGCCTGAGACTAGATTTCATCTGTGTTCCTGCCAGCAATCCTGCCTGCTTCAGAGGTGGGTCGAGACTTACACACACTGATTCCTGCTGGTTTCTGCTGAGTATCAGAGAGCGCAGAAGCCATCTTGGGCCATGGTGTTTCCAGCTGCCTGAGACTGGATTTCATCAGCATTTCTGCAGGAGATCCTGCCTGCTACAGAGAGTTCTTGGCTGGCTCCGCCCTCCTGCTGTGCCTTGGAAGACCCTGAGGACTTGAAGAGACCCAAAGAAAAACACCCCAAGACACATCCTTGTTACAATGACAAATCCCACAGATAGAGATAGAATACTGAAAGCAGCAAAATCAAAAAGGGAAATTACATTCAAAGGAGGATCCTTAAGACTTACAGCAGATATGTCACAAGAAACTCTCAAGGCCATAAGACAGTGGTGGGGTATTGTGACAAGACTGAATGAAATGAATGTCTCACCGAGAATACTGCACCCAGCCCCACTCACGTTCAGGTTTGAAGGAAGGATACATAGCTTCATGTATAAACAACAGCTCAGAAACTTTACAGATGAAAAACCAGCCTTAAAGGGAAAACTGAAAGGTCTACTTTGACAAGACAGACCAACAAACACAGCAAACTTATCTACAAAGATGACATTAAATCCTATGACAATCATCTCCCTCAATGTCAATGGACTAAATTCATCAATTAAAAGACACAGAGTGGCAAAATGGGTCAAAAATATGAATCCAACCTTCTGCTGCCTACAAGAAACACACCTGAATAATCAGAACAAATATAGACTCAAAATCAAAAGTTGGAGGAAAATCATCCAAACAAACAACACCCTCAAAAAATCAATGGCCTTTTTATACAGCAATAATGATAGGGAAGAGATGGAAGTTAAGAAGGCAATCCCATTCACATTAGTGCCACACAAACTCAAATATCTTGGAGTCAACTTGACCAAAGACGTGAAGGACCTATACAAAGAAAACGATAAAGCCCTGCTCCAAGAAATAAGAGAGGACACATGGAAATGGAAATACATACCCTGCTCATGGATTGGAAGGATTAGCATCATTAAAATGGCAATACTCCCCAAAGCATTATACAGATTTAATGTGATTCCCTTAAAAATACCCATGACATTCTTCAAAGAACTGGATCAAACACTTATGAAGTTCATCTGGAACAATAAACATCCTCGAATAGCTAAAGTACTCCTAGGGAAAAGGAAAATGGGAGGCATTACTTTCCCCAACATTAAACTGTACTAAAAAGCAATAGTCATCAAAACAGCATGGTATTGGAATAAAGACAGACCCTCAAATCAGTGGAATAGGCTTGAGTTCTCAGACATTGTCCACCAGACATACAATTACCTAATTTTTGGCAAAGGAGCAAGAAAGCCTAAGTAGATTAGGGAAAACCTCTTCAACAAGTGGTGCTGGAAGAACTGGTTAGCCACTTGCAAAAAAGCGAACATAGACCCCCCCCCAGTTAACATCATGTACGAAGGTTAAATTCAAATGGATTAAAGACCTTGATATCAACCATGATACCATAAGGTATATAGAACAACATGTCAGTAAAACACTCCATGACATTGAGACTAAAGGAATCTGCAAGGAGGAAACTGCACTTTCCAAACAAGTGGAAACAGAGATAAACAGATGGGAATACATTAAGCCAAGAAGCTTCTGCACTTCAAAAGAAATAGTGCCCAGGATACAAGAGCCACCCACTGAGTGGGAGAAACTTCACCCAATACCCATCAGATAAGGGACTAATCTCCAAAATATACAGGGCACTGACAGAGTTTAACAAGAAAAAAAAATCTAATCTCATCAAAAAATGGGGAGAAGAAATGAACAGACACTTTGACAAAGAAGAAATACAAATGGCCAAAAGGCACATGAAAAAATACTCCTCGTCACTAATCATCAGCGGGATGCAAATCAAAACAACAATGAGATACCATCTCACACCACAGAGATTGGCACACATCACAAAGAATGAGAACAATCAGTGCTGGCAGGGATGTGGAGAGAAAGGAACTCTTATCCACTGCTGGTGGGAATGCTGTCTAATCCAACCCCTATGGAAAGCGATATGGAGATTCCTCCAAAAACTGGAAATTGAGCTCCCATTTAACCCAGCTATTCCACTCCTAGGGATATACCCTAGGAACACAAGAATACAATACAAAAATTCCTTCCTCACACCTATATTTATTGCAGCACTATTCACAATATCCAGGCTCTGGAAACAACCAAGATGCCCTTCAACAGACGAATGGCTAAAGAAACTGTGGTACATATACACAATGGAATATTATGCAGCCATCAAGAGAGATGAGATCATGAAATTTTCCTATACGTGGATGTACATGGAATCTATCATGCTGAGTCAAATAAGTCAGAGGGGGAGAGAGAGATGCAGAATAGACTCACTCATCTATGGGTTTTAAGAAAAATAAAAGTCATTTTTGCAACAGTCCTGAGATAATGAGAGAAGGGCTGGAACTTCCAGCTCACTTCATGAAGCTCACCACAAGGAGTGGTGAGTGCAGTTATAGAAATAACTACACAGAGAACTACCATAACCATGTGAATGAATGAGAGAACTGGAAAGCCTGTCTAGAGTACAGGTGGGGGTGTGGAATGGAGGGAGATTTGGTACATTGGTGGTGGGAATGTTGTACTGGTGAATGGGGGTGTTCTTTACATGACTGAAACCTAATCACAATCATATTTGTAATCAAGGTGTTTAAATAAAGATATTATTAAAAAAAGAAAAAATATATCTCATCTTCTCCATATTGTTAGGTTAACTTTTGTCTCTTTTTCATGATAGAATTAAAAGCATCTTGAGAGAAGATATGTTTGTTATGCTTATTAATGCAACTCAGTTATCATAGATTAATGATTGGCTGTAAGAGACACAGAAAATCCTAAGAAACAAAAATTGATTGAGTAAAGGTAATTAAATGTTAAAAATAAAGTTTTTGATATTTAAAACTATTTTTCACATAGGAAATTTCTTTTGTTAGTTTTTGGGCCACACTTGATGATGCTCAGGGGTTACTCCTGGATATGCACTCAGAAATTGCTCCTGGCTTGGGGGACCATATGGGATGCCGAGGATGGAACCAAGGTTTGTCCTGGGTCAGCCACATTCAAGGCAAATGTGCTACTGAATTTCAATACAAGTAATTCAAATAAATTATTTACAACATATTCTGAATTGTCTGAGGTTTTTAAACTCAATAGTATATGACTATGATAATTGGAATGTTACTTACCAACAAAATTAGGCAAGTTTCTAATTTCCCAACGATAACTAAATAAGAAATTCCTACAGGTAATAACTACAGTTTATTAATGAGAAGATGTAGGTCCAATAATTATATTTTAGGCAATTATTATAATTCAGGTGTAAAGGTCCTACAAAAGCAAACTTATACAAACATTCCAATTTTATTCTGTGGAACCCTAGAGATAGTTCAGTGATCCAAGTTCTAGCCCCAATATCACATGATTTTAATCTAATGACTTTAATATCACACACCGGTATTTTTAGAAAATCTGTTGATTATATATGCCCAGAGAAAATCTGCATCCTCCTGTACTCATAATGAATCATCTGACTGTTTTACTAAATATTGCAGGATTGGCTCCCAACCCTTTTAGTGCTACTTAGGACTTCTTTCCCCACCCTTCTCCAAAATAGAGTTTATAATTTCTTTCACTCTTTTTTTTTTTTTTGGGGGGTTTTGGGTCACACCCGGCGTTGCTCAGGGGTGACTCCTGGCTGTCTGCTCAGAAATAGCTCCTGGCAGGCACGGGGGACCATATGGGACACCGGGATTCGAACCAACCACCTTTGGTCCTGGTTCGGCTGTTTGCAAGGCAAACACCGCTGTGCTATCTCTCCGGGCCCTTCTTTCACTCTTTTAAGAAAATATTAAAGATCTCAAATGAAGCAGAACAGAAAATCAGGATGGGAAACACAATAGTATAAAAGAAATAGTTATGAATCTATAAATCAACCACATACTAAGCATTTAATAGTGTATTTAATTAATGTATACAAATCATTAGTGTTAAAATGCTTTAGAATAAAAATGCTTCAAAATATGGATAAAGGTATATAATAAAAATGGTGTACTTGTCGCCCCTACCCATGAGAGAATGCACACCTTGCTGGCCCTAGACCACCCAGAGGCCAGAAACCAGTTCCACTGTTCCAAACTGATGGCTGCTAATGTAGGCAAAAGATAATTCCTCACTCTCAATAGAGCTTCCTCAAAGATCTCCCTGCCAGTAAGGGAGCCACCAAGAATGAAGAGGAAAAGAAGCACTCTTAGTATAAAGCAGCATAGAAACTCACCATAGATAGTGAGTGGGTGAAAATTTTAATTCTGAGGAATTAATCAGTAACAGTGACCTACGTAATCTCTCCATAAAGGACTTTAGAATGGAAATGCTTAGGATTTTTTTATTAATATTTTTATTTAAACACCTTGATTACTACTTGATTAGTAGTTGGGTTTCAGTCATGTAAAGATCACCCCCCCTTCACCAGTGCAACATTCCCATCACCAATGTCCCAAATCTCCCTCCTTCCCACCCAACCCTGCCTGTACTCTAGACAGATTTTCTACTTCTCTCATTTATTCACATTTTTTCCGCCTCCCCCCTATTCACATTGTTATGATAGTCCTCAGTGTAGTTATTTCTCTAACTGTACTCACCACTCTTTGTGGTGAGCTTCATGTCGTGAGCTGGACCTTCCAGCCCTCCTTTCTTTTTTTTTTTATTTTTTATTTTTGGTCCACACCTGTTGATGCTCAGGGGTTACTCCTGGCTATATACTCAGAAATTACCCCTGGCTTAGGGAGACCATATGGGACACCGGGGATCGAACCATGGTCCATCCTAGGCTAGTGCTTGTAAGTCAGATGCCTTACCTGTAGCACCACCTTTCCGGCCCCATCCAGCCCTCCTTTCTTTGTCTCTGAGAATTATTGCAAAAATGTTTTTTATTTTTCTTAAAACCCATAGATGAGTGAGATTATTCTGCATCTATCTATCTCATGCTTAGGATGTTTAAAGTGCTCAAAGAAACCATGGAATGGATAGCCAATAAAACACAAGAGAATATGGGAATATAAATGAGACAACTAAAGACAGAAATGCCAGAACTGAAAAATTGGTAGGTAAAATGAAAAACTCACTGGAAGGCCTCCCAACCAAAATAACAGCTGTTGAGAACAAACCATTAATCTGGAAGGTGAAGTACAGAAATCCTCTATACAAAAAAGAAAATGAAAAAAAAAAGCCTAAATATAAATTAACAACTGACAAGAAAATTTAAGGATGAGTTCAAGAGAAACAACACAATAACCATACCAGAGACCAGAAGAAAATCCTTATGAAGAAGCAATAGTCAAAGACATCATAGATGAGAAATTCCCAGAGCTGAAGTGTACATTCAGCCACATTCAGGAGAGCCTAATGGTAGCAGTTAAAAGATCCAAATAAAAATGTTTGAGACAAATATTAATCATAATGACTATAACTGCTGATGGAGATTTAATACTGAAATTACATATACAGGAACATCTTTACGATTTAGTAAGAAAACTATCAATAAAATTATACCTCACCAATAATATTTACCCAGCCAGACTCTCAAATTTGAATGAATGATACACAACCTCAACTCATTGTAAGAAATAGCTTAAGGACTTTCCAAGAACATAAGTGACTACTTTAAGATAAGATAAATCCCACAAATGTGCCGAACTACAGAAATCTGTTGCACAACTTCATGATAATAACCTGCCTTAGTCAATAGGATAAATGCATGGATTAAGAGAAAGAGAGTCAGCCTGGATAAGAAAAATTAAACCCAACATTCTTCTGCAGAAATGCATTTGTGTGAATAGTCATCATGTAAATACAATCAGGCTTACAAGATAATTCTTCAAGAAAATATTTCATTTAGAAATATTTCAACGTCAAAAAAGTTATGAAACAATAGGACCATTTTTTGGTGATCAAGGGATATGTACATCAGGAAGAACTTACACTCCTAATCACATATGTATCTTATGAGGGACCAGCAAAATACATGAAATAACTACTAATATACTTAAAGAAAGACATTGATAGCGAAACAGAAATAGTTGGAAACTTCAATACCACTCTTGATAGATGAAGTAAACTAAACTCAGTAAGGAAATACTTGCTTTGAAAGAAGAAATAGCTTAGTAGAAATATTTCAGAATTTTTATATCGCAAAATCTGAATACACATTCTTCTCCAATGCCATGAAATATCCTCCAAGACAGAACACATGCTAGGATACAGTAAAGACTTTTATAACACAAAATGTACCTCCATAATATAGAGTATAGAAACTATATTCTCAAACTGCAACTGAAAATAGATTTAACCACAAACAGAAGTGGAGAGTTAACTCAAATACCTGGAAATTAAGCAGCTAACTATGAAATAAACAATGAGTCCGATGAAGTCGAAGAGTAAATCAAAAGATTTCTGGAAACAAAAAAGTAAAAAGACACATCATACCAAAACTTATGGGCAACAGAAAAAGTGATGTTAAAAGGAAAGTTCAGTACTATGCTAGAATTCCTCATAAAGGAAGAAAGCTATTTGAATAAGTTGAGTACACAACTTAAGAAACTGAAATGGAGCCCAGAGAAAACACAAGGAAGGAAATAATTAAACTTGAGCAGAAATTGAAGAACACAGACTCAAACTCAAAGGTAGGAACATAATAATTCAAGCAAACAACTTTCTTATAAAGGCTGGAGTGGCCATACTAGGTACGGATGACACAGACTTTAGACTTAAAAAGTTATAAGAAATGGAGATAGACATTCCTTAATTATTAAGGGATATGTATAGTAGGAAGAAATCATATTTCTAAACATATACACACCCAATGAGGGATGAGCAAAATACTTAAATCAACTGCTGACAAACTTGAAGGAAGGTATCAATAACACAATAATAGTGGGAAACTTCAATACTACCTTGTCACTACCACTTGATAGGTTCAACCAGGCTGAAATCTAACAAGAATATATTAGCACTGAAAGAAATAATGGAAAAAATTGACCTAATAGATATACATAGGGTTCTTCATGCCAAAAAAAATGGATACAAATTCTCCTACAATATACAAGGCTTATTATCCTAAATAGATCAAATGCTAGTCCATAAAACATACCTACATAAAAGAAAGATAATAGAAATTGTAATACTACCTTCTCAGATCATAATGTACTGAAATTAGAAGTAAATATAAAGCAGACACTGAGGATAAGTTTTTACACCTGGAAATTAAACAGCTCACTATTGAACAACCAGTGGGCCAGAGACAAAATCAAAGAAGAAATCAAAAGATTCCTGGAAACAAACAAGAATGATGACACAAGTTATCAGAATTGGTGTAACACACTAAAGCAATACTAAGAGGAAAATTTCATCAGGAAGAAAGAAGGAACCTACATAAATATCTTAATAGCACAGCTTAGAAAACTGGAAAGTGATCAACAAAATGAACCAAAAAATAGGAAGACTGAGGAAATAATAAAGCTTAGAGCAGAAATCAACAATGGGAAATTCAAAAACAATCCAAAAAAATCAATGAAAGCAAGAATTGATTCTTTAAAAAAAATAAACAAAATCTATAAACCACTAGCAAAACTCACAAAAAAAAGGAAGAGAGAAAATAAACCAAATTAGATATGAAAAGGGGAGATTACTACAGATACTACAGAAATTCAAAGGCTAATTAGAGACTACATTGAAGTCAGATACTACTACTACTCTCCCACAAAACATGAGAACCTGGAAAAAATGGATAAAATCTTGGACTATTAGAACTTTCCAATATTTTTTTTTTTTTTTGGTTTTTGGGCCACACCCGGTGACGCTCAGGGGTTACTCCTGGCTATGCGCTCAGAAGTCGCTCCTGGCTTGGGGGACCATATGGGACGCCGGGGGATCGAACCGCGGTCCGTCTCCTAGGCTAGCGCAGGTAAGGCAGGCACCTTACCTCGAGCGCCACCGCCCGGCCCAACTTTCCAATATTGAACCAAGATGATCTAGCATATGTGAACAGACCCATAACTATTGAGGAAATTAAGATGGTAAAAGTCATCCCTCAAACAAAAGCCCAGGCCCACATGGATTCATTAACTAATTCTTTCAAACCTTCCAAAAGGACCTACTTCCTCTACTTTTCAGGCTTTTCCAGGAACTTGAAGAAACAAAAACACTCCCAAATAGTTTTTAGAAGATAACATCACCCTGATTCTAAAACCAGATAGAGATGCCACAAAAAAAAAAAAAAAGAGAGAATTACGGACCAATATCAATGATGAACACAGATACAAAAATCCTTAACGAAATCCTAGAAAATAGGATCCAATGCTTCATTAAGAAAGTCATATACCATGACCAAAGAGGATTCATTCTGGAAATGCAAAAGTAGTCCAACATACACAGGTCAATCAACTTAATACACCACATCAAAAAAAGGAAAATAAAAAACTACACAATCATATCAATAGATGTAAAGAAATCATTTGATAAGGTCCAACACCTACAAAGACCTTTTGAAAGAATAGAATTGTACAGTAAGGTAGGAGGCTACAAAGTTCACAACAAAATGTCCAAGGAGATATTTTTTTAAAAAGCTACTTTCAAGGTACTTTCTGAGGTACAGTTTGAACGAGATTCTTATTAAAAAAAAATCTCCGAAACAAAAAATAAAAGAGAATACCTAGTTTTGTGGGCTGGTACAATAATACAGTGAGTAGAGCATTTTTCTTGCACATGATAACCCTGGTTCAATTTTCAGCATCCCACATAGTCCCAAATCTATCAGTAGTAATTTCTGAGTACAGAGCCAGTAATAACCGTTGAGCACCACTATGTGTGTCTCTGCCCCCCAAAGAAGAATATCCCATGCTTCCATGGATGTATTGAGAAAGGAACTCTAATTCCTGCTGATGGAGTATTGATTGGTTCATCCTGGAAAACAATATAGATATTCCTAAAGCTGATTTATTAATCTTTTTTCCCAAAGTTTAAAATTCTTTCCTTAAGATTGTTTAAAATAATGTTTTTCATTGAGTCACGATGAAGTACACAGTTACAAAGGTGTTCATGATTGAGTTTCAGTCATACAATATATAACACACTTTATTGGTGCACATTTCCTGATACCAAAGTCCATAGTTTCTCTCCCTTTTTCTTCCTGGTTATGTGGCAAGCACTTTTCCTCTCTATCTCATCATTTTCCTTTTTAGAACTGTGGTGTGCATTATTGTTACTGAAGGAGTATCATGCATATACATATCACTTTATCTTCTTACAGCACCCAGTTCTTGGCCAGAGTGATCACTTTCAACTATCATTGTAATAATAGTCCCTTCTCTGCCCCAACTTTCTTAACCCACTATTTATGGCAAGTTTCCTACCACAAACTGATCCTCTTGTCTATTGTTTCTGACTTTTGTAGCCATACTATATTTTTTATATTCCATAAATGTGTGCTCATTCTATGTCTGTCCTCCCTCTGAATCATTTTTTAGCATAATACTCCATTTACATCCAGTTATAAATAAATTTTATGACTTCATTTTTTTTAACACCTGTGTATTCCATTGTGTAGATGTATCAGAGTTGTTTTTTTTTTAAATCCACTTGTGTTCAAGTGCTCTTGAACACTTGGGGTTATTTCCAGATTCTGCCTATTCTGTGAATAGTGCTTCAATGAAATAGGAATTCAGTGGACTTTTCTACACTATGCTATGATATATTCTAAGGTGTGATATTATAGGGTCATATGGAAGCTAAATTTCCATTGTATATATGCATCACGATTTTTTTAGCCATTATTCTGTTGTCAGGCATCTGGGTTTTAACTACTGTAAATAGCGCTGCAATGAGTATAGGTGTGCAGAAGTCTTTTTTGTATTGTGTATTTCAGTTCTAGCGTATATTTTTAGGAGAGGTTTAGGATTTTTGATTATCATTTTAATTTCTTAAATAGTGATGGGTCTGTTTAGATATGTTAGATCATCCTAATACAACTGTGGAAGATTATAAGAGACCACGAATTTGTCCATTTTTTAGATTCTCAAGTTTTATGACATAGAGTTTCTCAAAATAGTCTCTTATTACCCTTTTAACTGAAATAACAGGTCTGGAAAGCTCAGTAGATGAAATGAAAACCTCACTGGAAAGCCTCTCCAACAAGGTAATAGCAGCTAAGGATAGAAACAGTTATCTGAAAGATCAGATGCATAACAATTTCATGCAGCAGAAGAGACTGGAAAAGAGCCTTAAAGCAGGGGATCATACAATGAAAAAATTACTCAAAGAATGTGAACAGATGAAAATAGAAGTCTTTGATAAACCCAAGAAACCAACACACAAATCATTGGTGTTCCAGAGAACCAGGAATAAAATCCCCAAGAAGAATCAGCAGTCAAGAACATAATTGAAGAGAAAAACACAGAGCTAAAGACAGCGTGCAACCAAATATGTCTGAAAAGTACCAGCTAGAAGAGATCCAAAGAAAAACACCCAAGATAAATACATTCTAGTGACGATAATGAATCCCATAGATAGGGATAGAATACTGAAAGCATCAAGATCAAAAAGGGAAATTACATTCAAAGGAGTATTCTTAAGATTTATAGCAGACCTGTCACAAGAAACTCTCAAGGCCAGAAGGCAGTGGTTGGCTATAATGACAAAATTTAACAAAGTGAATGCTTTGTCTAGAATATTGCACACAGCCAGCCTCACTTTCAGGTCTGAAGGAAGTATACATAGCTTCACAGATAAACAACAGCTCAGAAAATTTAGACTCAAAACCATCCTTAAAAGAAAAACTGAAGGTCGAGTTTAAGACAAGGCAAACCAACTGACACACCAAACTTCTACACAGATATGTCATTAATCCCAAGACAACTATCTTTCACAATGTCAATGGACTAAATGCACCTGTTAAGAGACACAGAGTGGCAAAATGGATCAAAAAGCTGAATACAACTTTGTGCTGCCTACAAAAACAAATCTGAATAGTCAGAACAAACATAGACTCAAAATAAAAATTGAAGGAAAATCATTCAAGCAAACAACTCCCTTTAAAAAAGCTGGAGTGGCCATATTAATATCAGATGACAACTTTTTTCCCCACCCAAATGACACAAACTTTTTTTTTTTTTTTTTTGACACAAACTTTAAACTCAAAAAGTTATAAGGGACAAAGATGTACATTTTTTTTACTAATCAATGGATATGTACAACAGGAAGAAATCACACTTCCTAACATATACACACCCACTGAAGGACCAGAAAAATATTTAATACAATTATTGACAAATCTGAAAGAAGTCATCAATAGCAACACAGTAATAGTGGGAGACCTTAACACTGCCTTGTCACCCCTTGATAGGTCAACCAGCCTGATCCCAATAGGAATATACTAGCTCTGAAAAGAAAAATGGAAGAAAGTGAACTAGTAGATATATATATAGGGCTCTCCACCCCCAGAAAACTGAATACACAATCTTCTCCAATGTACATGAATCATTTTCCAGGATAGACCACATGCTGGCCCATAAAACATATCTCTGTAAAGTCAAGAGGATAGAAATTGTACAGACTACCTTCTCAGATCACAAGGCAGTGAAATTAGAAATGAACCACAAAGGGACACAGAAGAAAACTCTAACTCCTGGAAAATAAATAGCACAGTACTCAACAACCAGTGCATCTTGGATGAAAGAAGAGGAAATCAAAACATTCCTGGAAACAAATGACAATGAAGACACAAGTTATCAGAATTAATGTGACACATCAAAAATGATATTAAGAGAATGTTGCACTGGTGAAGGGGGGTGTTCTTTGCATGACTGAAACCCAACTACAATCATATTTGTAATCAAACTGTTTAAATAAAGATATACAAAATAAAAATAAAAAGAGAAAAATTTATAGCTTTACAAGCACACATCAGGAAGGAAGAAGGGGCCTATATAAATAGCTTAATAGCACAACTTTTAAAATTAGAAAAATGATCAACAAATGGTGAAGGGTCACATTCTCTCCTAGATTAGTTGAGGCTTGATCCCCAAAGAGCTCTCAGAGTGGAGAAGTGATTCCCATATCCCTGCTCCCACAGGACAGGGAAGCAATTCTGACAGTATCTATCTGCAGAAAATAATCCACACAGACAAGAGGGTAAAAAAAAGGTGAAAAGATCGGACACAGAATCCATTGTCAGCCTGCCAGCAGCTCCAAAAATCAAGAGCTCACTAGCCAACTGCAAAAAAGACCCTGACTTTCCACCTCATCACCTATTTATTTGGATCTGAACAGTTCCCCCCACCTGGAAGGTCGTAGGTGGGAAAGCAGGCAGGGAAATATTATAAAAGCCTCTAAATACTTAACAATATAGAACCAAAAAAAGGTAGGCAAGAGGAAATAACAAAGCTTAGAACCGAAATCAATAAAATGGAAATAAGAAAAATCTGAAAGATCAACAAAAGCAAAAGTTGGTTCTTTGAAAAATAAGCAAGATTGATAAACCACTAGCAAAACTCACAAAGAAAAGGAGAGTGAGAAACTTAATAAACCAGATTAGAAATGAAAATGGGGGTATTACTACATATACTGCAGAGATTCAAAAGATAATCAGAGTCTATTTTGAGAAACTCTATGCCACAATAGATGAGAACCTGGAAGAAATGGATAAACTCTTGAATTCTTATAATCTTCTAACATTAAACCAAGATGAACTAGCATATCTAAACAGACCCATCACTACTGAGGAAATTAAAATGGTCATCAAAAGTCTTCCCTACTACATTCTCCATGTTAAATCCTGAGGCCTAAGAAGGCACCAAGTTTATAAAGGCCCTATTTGCCAAAGAGAGGGTTTTTTAAAAGCTGTCTGCTATTACAGGAATTTTTTCAAAGCAGTCTATACTCACAGAGAGGACATTTGAAAAAGTAGCACCTGTAAGAAAATTTGCTTAAAAAAATTACCTGTACTTGGGGGGCAGAGTGGTGGCACAAGTGGTAGGGCATTTGCCTTGCACGTACTAACCTAGGACAGACTTCAGTTCAATCCCCAGTATCCCATATGGTTCCCCAAGCCAGGAGAGATTTCTGACGCATAGCCAGGAGAAACCTCTGAGTGTCACTAGGTGTGGCCCAAAAAGCAAAAAAAAAAAAAAAAAAACCCAAAAAACCTATACTCACAAGCATTAGGGCCCTGAAAAAACTTGTTGCCTGTCCATGAATCATTCAAGAAATAAAGAGATGTAGCATAAATATTATTTAAAACACTAGTTAACTGACATTAAAAATTACTTAGACATATAAACATACCCTATGAGGAACATTTGATTAAACTTAAGTATCTTTATTTAGTCTTACAGAATAATGTTAAATCTCACTTTGCTCTTAGCCTATGTGCAGCTATAGTAAGAGTTAACATTTCAGGCCCTAGTTCGGTAAGCATAAAACCAAAACAATTCTCAACTGACCTTGCTACTGAGAAACTACTGATAGCAAGAAGCAACCTCAAAAGTGAAACCATACTGTGTCAGAAATATGCTTTGTACAAGTTGCCTCTATGCCATTTTTGATAATTTAGCCTTATGATCTGTCAAGAAATTGAGTATATTCTATCTTGTGCCTTGAATAAATGGAACAGAGCTTGATACCAAGTTGGCTCCTTGGTCCTCTGTTACCCATCAGTCGACCCTGGTACACACCTTTCAAGGAACCCCAGAAGATTTCTTTGTGTCAAGACCAATCAGTCTGTGACACTTCCCCAAAACAAAAACCCCAAGCCCAGATGGTGGATTCACTAATGAATTCTTTCAAACCTTTCAAGAGAACCTACTACCAGTACTTTTCAGGTTCTTTCATGAAATTGAAGAAACAGGAACACTCCCGAATAATTTTTATGAAGCTATCATCACCCTGATACCAAAACCAGACAGAGATGCTGAAAAAAAAAAAAAAAAAAGCTACAGACCAGTATCCCTGAGGAACAAAAAGATGCAAAAAAAAAGTGAACTCGGGCCTCCATTTAACACCATGCACAAAGGTCAAATCCAAATGAATTAAAGATCTTGATATTAGGCCAAAAACCATAAGGTATATAGAACAACATGTAGGTACTCCAGGACATTGAGACTAAACGCATCTTCAAGGAGGAAACAAGTGGAAGCAGAGATAAACAGATGGGACTGTATTAAGCTGAGAAGCTTCTGCACCTCAAAAGAAATAGTTCCTAGGATAGAAAAAGCCAGCCACAGAGTGGGAGAAACTATTCACCTATTCACCCAATACCTATCAGATAAGGGGCTAATATTGACTAAGGACTGACCACTTAACAAGAAAAAATATCTAACACCATGAAAAAGTGGGGAGAAGAAATGAGCAGACAATTTCTCAAAGAAGAAATACAAATGGCCAAAAGACACATGAAAAATGCTCCACATTACTAATCATCAGAGAGATGCAAATCAAAACAACAATGAAGTACCATCTCATGCCACAGAGACTGGCACACATCACAAAGAACAAGAACAACCAGTGCTGGCAGGGATGTGAGGAGAAAGGAACTCTCATTCACTGCTGGTCAGAATGTTGGCTAGTCCAGCCTTTATGGAAAACAATATGGAGATTTCTCAAAACTCTGGAAATTGAGTTCCCATATAATCCAGTTATACACTCCTAGGGATATACCCTAGGAACATAAAAATGCAATATTAAAATACCTTCCTCACACCTTTATTCATTACAGCTCTATTTACAACTCTGGAAACAACCAAGATGCCTCAACAGATGAATGGCTAAAGAAACTGTGGTACATATACACAATGGAATATTATACAGCTGACAAGATAGATGAAGGCATGAAATTGTGTGTGTGTGTGTGTGTGTGTGTGTGTGTGTGGTTTTTGGGTCACACCCTGCAATCCTCAGTGGTTACTCCTGGCTCTATGCTCAGAAATCACTCCTGGCAAGCTCAGAAGACCATATGGGATGCTGGGATTCAAACCTCCATCCTTCTGCATGCAAGGTAAATGCCTTACTTCCATGCTAATTCTCTGGCTCCAATGACATTTTCTATACATGAATGTACATGGAATCTATTATGCTAAATGAAATAAGTCAGAGGAAGAGAGAGACACAGAATAGTCTCACTCAGGGGCTGTTGTGATAGCACAGTGGTAGGGCATTTGCCTTGTATGCCAACACAGGACAGACCCCAGTTCAAATCCTGGCATCCCATATAATCCACTGGACCTGCCAGGAGCAACTTCAGAGTGCAGAGCCAGGAGTATCTCTTGAGCGTAACCAGGTGTGACCCCCCCAAAGAAAGAAGAATGGTCTCACTCATCTATGGGTTATAAGAAAAATTAAAAACAGGACCAGAGAGATAGCATGGAGATAGGGTGTTTGCCTTGCATGCAGGACGGTGGTTAGAATCCCAGAATCCCATATGAGCCTGCCAGGAGCGATTTCTGAGCATAGAGCCAGGAGTAACCCCTGAGCACTGCCAGATGTGACCCAAAACAAACAAAAAATAGAAAAGAAAGAAAATATTATTAAAAAAGATTATTGAAATAATTCCCAGAGATGAGGGTCGGAAGGATTGGCTCATGATATGACGCAAACCATAAGAGAGGTGAGTGCACTTAGAGAAATAACTATACTAACAACTACCACAACAGTGTTAATGATGGAGAGAAGTAGAATACAAATAGAGGAAAGAGGTGTGGGAGGAGGGAAATAAGGAGTTGGTGAGAATGTTGCACTGGTGAAGGGGGGTGTTCTTTTTGTTACTGAAATCCAGCTACATTCATGTCTGTAATTAAGGTGTTTAAATGAAGATATTAAAAAAGTAGAAGCTTATTTAACAAGATTGAAAACAGCCAATGGTATCATTAAAAATGTAGAGACTAAGACAGAATAGATTTTAACTTAAGGTAAAGCTGATGGGATGAACAATGATAAAAGCATTAAAACATTAATAATTGTATTAACATTTATATATCAGAAGAAGGAGCCTCACAATTTCAATAGATGTGAAGAGACACAAAGAATCACTGGTAGTAGAAGATTTTAAACAACCCAATCTCATCAATAGTCATGTAAGGTCAATCAGAAAGACAATAACAATTTTATAGTCTTATATACAATCACCTAATTTTTGATAAAGGAGCAAGAAATCCTAAATGGAGCAAAGAAAGCCTCTTCAACAAGTGGTGTTGGCACAACTGGCTAGCCACTTGCAAAAAATTGAACTTAGACCCCCAGCTAACATCATGTACGAAGGTTAAATCCAAATGGATGAAAGACCTTGATATCAGACCCGAAACCATAAGATATATAGAACAACACGTAGGTAAAACACTTCAGGACATTGAGACTAAAGGCATCTTCAAAGAGGAAACTGCACTCTCCAAGCAAGTGAAAGCAGAGATTAACAGATGGGAATATATTAAACTGAGAAGCTTCTGCACCTCAAAAGAAATAGCGCCCAGGATACAAGAGCCCCCCACTGAGTGGGAGAAACTATTCACCCAATACCCATCAGACAAGGGGCTAATCTCCAAAATATACAAGGCACTGACAGAAATTTACAAGGAAAAAAAAACATCTAATCCCATCAAAAAATGGGGAGAAGAAATGGACAGACACTTTGACAAAGAAGAAATACAAATGGCCAAAAGACACATGAAAAAATGCTCCACATCACTAATCTTCAGGGAGATGCAAATCAAAACAACTATGAGGTACCACCTCACACCCCAGAGACTGGCACACATCACAAAGAATGAGAACAAGCAGTGTTGGCAGGGATGTGGAGAGAAAGGAACTCTTATCCACTGCTGGTGGAAATGCTGTCTAGTTCAACCTTTATGAAAAGCAATATGGAGATTCCTCCAAAAACTGGAAATTGAGCTCCCATATGACCCAGCTATCCCACTCCTAGGAATATACCCTAGGAACACAAAAATACAATACAAAAATCCCTTCCTTACACCTATATTCATTGCAGCACTATTTACCATAGCAAGACTATGGAAACAGCCAAGATACCCTTCAACAGATGAATGGCTAAAGAAACTGTGGTACATATACACAATGGAATATTATGCAGCTGTCAGGAGAGATGAAGTCATGAAATTTTCCTATACATGGATGTACATGGAATCTATTATGCTGAATGAAATAAGTCAGAGAGAGAGAGAGAGAGAGAGAGAGAGAGAGAGAGAGAGAGAGAGACGCTGAATGGTCTCGCTCATCTATGGGTTTTAAGAAAAATGAAAGACATTCTTGCAATAATAACTTTCAGACACAAAAGAGAAAAGATCTGGAAGATACAGCTCACCTCATGAAGCTCACCACAAATAGGGATGAGTTTAGTTAGAGAAATAACTAAGTTTCGATCTATCCTAATAATAAGAATGTATGAGGGAAATAGAAAGCCTGTCTAGAGTACAGGCGGGGGTTGGGTGGGGAAGAGGAAAATTTGGGACAAATGTGATGGGAATGTTGCACTGGTGATGGGTGGTGTTCCTTACATGACTGAAACCCAAACAAATCATGTATGTAATAAAGTTGTTTAAATAAAAAATATTTTAAAATGAAAAAAAATTTTATAGTCTTAAATAAGAAGTTGGAAGACTTAGGTTTTGTGGAAATTTACAGTAATTCTTACCCTAAAAACCTAAATGTAGTTTCCTCTAGTGCACATCAAATATTGTGTTTGATATTGCTATTGATATATTGAAGAGGCCACATGCTGGTAAATAAAACTAAACAAATTTTATTAAATTAATGGGGATTTTAAAAAGTTTAAGTATCTTTCTAGATAACAATAGAACAATGTTACAAATAAACTATAAATATAAAATTGAATAAAGCTCAATCATTTGAAAATTAACATGTTATTGAGTAATGATTTAGTCAATGAGGTAGTAAAATTGTAAATAAAAATTCACACAAACAAGAGTAATGACAAGCAGGTTATAGATTCAATAGGAGTAGACCCTGGTTCAATGACTGATACAGAAGGGCCCCTCAAGTACCAAGTGGAGAAACTTCTAAGCACTGCAGAAGTGGCACTACTCCCTACCTAAATAAAAACTATTATATATATATATATATATATATATATATATCACAACAAAAGCAATACTTAGATGGAAACTCATGGCAATACAGACTATAGAATGTTAGCTCCATATCAGTTGGGTATTGGGTGAATAGTTTCTCCCTTTCTGTGCATGGTCTTTGCATCCTAGTCACTGTTTCTTTTGAGGTGCAGAAGTTTCTCAGTTTAGTGTAGTCCCATTAGTTTTCTCTGCTTCCACTTGTTTGGACAGTGGTGATTCCACCTTGAAGATAACTTTAGGGGCCAGTGAGGTGGCGCTAGAAGTAAGGTGTCTGCCTTGCAAGTGCTAGCCAAGGAAGGACCGCGGTTTGATCCCCCGGCATCCCATATGGTCCCCCCAAGCCAGGGGCGATTTCTGAGCGCTTAGCCAGGAGTATCCCCTGAGCATCAAATGGGTGTAGCCAAAAAAACCAAAAAAAGAAAAATGGTAACTTTAGTTACAATGTCATGGAGTGTTTTACCTGTATGTTCTTCTATATACCTATGGTTTCAGGTCTGATATATATTGACAGAACTTAACAAGGAAAAAAAATCTAACCTCATCAAAAATGGGGAGAAGAAATGAACAGACAGTTCCTCAAAGTAGAAATATAGATGGCCAAAAGGCACATGAAAAAATGCTCCACATCACTAGTCATCAGAGAGAGACACAAATCAAAACAACAATGAGGTATCATCTCTTGCCACAGAGACTGGCACACATCACAGAGAACAAGAACAATCAGAAAATGTGAAGTTATAAAATGTTCTTATACATGGATGGGCATGGAAACTATTGTGCTGAATCAAATGAGTCAGAAGGAGAGAAATAAACACAGAATAGTCTTACTCATCTGTGGGATTTAAGAAAAATAAAAGATAGTACAGTAATAATACCCAGAGACAATAGAGATGAGGTTAGAAAGGACCAGGATGAAGCTTACCACAAAGAGTAATAAGTGCAGTTTGAGAAATAATTACACCAACAACTATCATGACAATGGTAGTGAGTGAGAGAAATAGAATTCCTGTCTCGAAGACAGGCAGGGGATTGGAGAAGCTGGAGAGGTGGCATTGTTGGTGGAAAGATTACACTGGTGCTTTTTTATGACTGATACCCAACTACAAAGATATTTACAACCATTATGCTTAAATAAAGATATTAATAAATAAAAAAGGTTTCTTTGCAAGAATTAATTTTGTATTGGTGTTTGGGTCACACCCGGCAGTGCTCAGGGGTTACTCCTGGCTCTATGCTCAGAAATTGCTCCTGGCAGGCTCAGTGGACCATATGGGATGCCAGGATTCGAGCCACCAACCTTCTGCATGCAAGGCAAATGCCTTACCTCCATGTTATCTCTCCGGCCCCTGGAAGAATTAATATTAACAAACTATTAACTAGATTCATTTAGAAAAATATAAAATGAAAATCATGGTAAATTGGACCAATATGGAAAGAGAAGCCATCTCAAGCACTTTGAGAAAATGGAAGGAGACATTTTCCCTATTTCTATTTTTTTTTCAGCCACACCTGTTTGATGCTCAGGGGTTACTCCTGGCTAAGCACTCAGATGGCTTGGGGGGACCATTTGGGACACCAGGGGATCAAACCGTGGTCCTTCCTTGGCTAGCACTTGCAAGACAGACACCTTACCTCTAGTGCTACCTCACCAGCCCCCATTTTCCCCATTTGTTAGGCCAAGATTACTTACATTACCAAAAATAGAGACATAATAAAAATGTAAAATACATATTATAATTCCTTATCAATACATATGTAAATATCCTCAACAAAATCTGTGGCCTAAATTAACAAAATACATTGTGATCAGTGGAATTTATTCATGGTTGCATGGATGTTGGAACATAAGCAATTATATTAATGCAATGAACTACATCAACACAAGAAAAGATGAAAAACATTTGATTATGTCAATAGAAGCAGGGAAAGCTTTCAACATGGTTCCAAATTCATTTATTTTAAAGTTTTAATTATAGAAAAGACAGAATGATCTCTTTCATACATGGAATATAAAGAAATGTGGGGAAATAATACCCAAGGTCAACAGAAACTGAGAAATGGTCTTTGGTAGGAAGCCAGTCACAGGGAGCAGGGAATAGGGGAAATGGGGTTGGTGAGAAGAACAGTGAGATAATTGTGGATGGAAGTGAAAACTCTAGTGAAGGATGTGGTGCAGGAATGTGTTTCGCATAAAGTCCTACCATTAGTGGTATTATAAACCAAAGTGCCTAAAATTTAAAAAACCAATAACAAACTCAATGAGTATGAATACTGCAGCAATAAAGGTCATATACAAAAAATCCAAAGATTACTCTGTGCTCAGTGGTAAAAACTGAAAGGATGTTGACTCTCAGCACTATTAAGCAACAAAGTTGTAAATGTCCTAAACACACAGGCAAGAAAAATAAATAAAAGTAAATCATATAAGAAAAGTAGTTGAGGGCCCGGAGAGATAGCACAACGGCGTTTGCCTTGCAAACAGCCGACCCAGGACCAAAGGTGGTTGGTTCGAATCCCGGTGTCCCATATGGTCCCCCGTGCCTGCCAGGAGCTATTTCTGAGCAGACAGTCAGGAGTCACCCCTGAGCAACGCCAGGTGTGACCCAAAAACCAAAACAAAACAAAACAAAAAAAAGTAGTTGAATTATCAGATGACAAGATAACATACATGGAAAGACCTGAACTCCACTAAAAATTATAGAAATAACAAATCTATACAATTATTTGGTAGGCTACCAAGTCATACAATGATCTGTTTTATTTCTATATGCAAACAACATACAATTGGGTTAAACAAAATTTTAGGTACCTAGAAATCAACAAGGTGGCAAAAGACATACATAGAAAATGGTAAGTTATTATTAAAATAGAAGAGAACAGATGCAAAAGGTTATAGGGCTCAGAGTGCTATATGCATGTGTATAGGTAGGTGACCCAGATTTGATCCTCAGCACTGCTGGTCTAGAGCACTGCAAAAGTGATCCATATGCACAGAGCCAAGAATAATTCTGAGTTTCATTGAAGTGTGACCTTGAAAAACAAAACAAGTGAACACAGAAAAATACAAGGTAATGGAAAACCTGTTCATGCTAATAACTGGGAAAATTAACATTCTTAAGAGGATCATCCTTTTCAAAAGCTCATACAGATTTAGTGCAATTTCTGTCAAAACTCCAAGGACATTCTTTGGGGATATAGGACTAAAATCACTAAAATACTTTCTGCTGAATGGAGAAAATTTGTATGGCATATTTTGATTAAAGGCTAATATCCAATAGAGAAAGTGCTCACAAAATTTAACAGCAAAAAATAAAGCCCATCAAAAATGAGGAGAAAAGCCAAATAGACAGTTTTACAAGAAAATATAATCATGAACTATAAATAATTATGAAAATATTATCTTCCTACTCATTTTTCCATTTAGAGTTTTGGAATGAATTTGTTTGGTGGGGTTTTTATTTAAGAACCACACCATAAGGTTCTGATGGTTTACTCTTGGCTCTGCACTTGGGGGACCATATCCAGTGCCAGGGGTTATGAACTGGGGTTCATAATGCGTAATGCAAGGTTCTTTCCCCATGCTAATTATTTCTCCAGCCTTTTAAAGATTTTTTGTGAGATCTTGCTAATTCTATATTTGAGTATTGTTTATTTATTTTGCTCTACACATAATCAAATACTAATATTAATTTAATCAAAAGGTTTTATATTATTTTCTTATCATGTTGAATAAAGTTTTGTGATCATTAGTTTATAACTCCTCATTGCAGAGTTGAGTCAGTGACTGCTGTTGAGCAAATTTTATGAACAAGGCCCTCCATTTCTCCATGTAGTTTTGAGTAGAGGAAAAGGAGAGATAGGAATAAATATAATGACTGGGGGGCTGAAGCAGTGGCACAAGCGGTAGGGCATCTGCCTTGCACATGCTAGCCTAGGACAAACAGTGGTTCAGTCCCCCAGCATCCCATATGGTCCCTCAAGCCAGGACCGATCTCTGAGCACATAGCCAGGAGTAACCCTTGAGCAACACTGGGTGTGGCCCAAAAACCAAATATCTATATATATTATTATGTGTATAATATATATAACATATAATGACTGAATCCTATAATATTCCCATATATAACACTGACTTTATTTTGTCTTATTCTTACGCATTATGCTTGTTTTACTGGTTTGTCTACAGTCTTTCTTTGTGGACCACAACAGTCGAGCTACCACTTTCATTGACCCTCGAATTCCTCTTCAGAATGGTCGTCTTCCAAATCATTTGACACATCGACAGCACCTCCAGAGACTACGCAGTTATAGTGCTGGAGAGGTAATATTGGTGAATTTCCCTTCCTTGTTGTTTGCTAGTGCATATAATCTGTTTCTTCTTGTGGAACCAGAACATTTCTTAGTGGAGAACCTAAGTTTTCTCTTCTGTCAAAGAACTAAGCAACATTTGTTGTACTCTCCAGAATAGGTGTTTCGTTGCAACAATCACTTAAATCCACAGGACTATTTTTATATTACTTCTTTTTGCCTTCCTTTTGTCCCATATAATTGGCATTACAAAAATTCAATCTAAGTTAAAGAAAACTGAAAATGTGCTGTAAGGAAATTCCTGTGCTATGATGGAAACTGTGCTTCCTAAAGCTTGCTAATCACATGTAAATTCTTAGTACTATTTTTTGGGGGGCCACACCCAATGGTGCTAAGGACTTACTACTCCTGGCTTTGTACTCTGAAGACTTGGGGGAGCATATGAGATGGCAGAGATTGAGCCCTACTCACTGCTATTATATCTACAAAAGATTATGGAACTGTTATGCAGATTTTTAATTTTAATAACTTCTTCTGCACTATAAATCCTGAAAATATTTTAATAGCATGTTTAACTGGGTATTGGGGGAACTCAGTGTTTATACACATTTCCATGTGTTTTCCTCTTACTTAACTATTCCTGGTTATTTTCCATTACATCATAAAGAAATGGCATATTTCTGAAGCATCTTTCTCATTGCAGTTGTGAATCATTTTCTCTTTATACTGGACCCTTTTCTCTTTGTAAATGCAAACTTAAAGCAGGTACTTTTTGCTTTTAGTGTGTTCTTGACAAAAACATAAATTCTTTATCTTCTGCCTCAAATGGCATAGCCTACATTTCTGTATCTCTTTTCATAGAAAATCTTAATTAGAGACAAGCAATAAAACCCCATTTAAAACACTTACAGAAAATGGATTACAAGGGGTGAGAATAAATGTTCACATATATATCTTTATATATGCATAATTTTCTACTAGAGAGTCATTCTAGGGATTGATACAATAGACATCGCAGGAGAAACTGGGAAAACTCTATCTAATAAATGAAGGGAGAGTCTATTGCTGACAAATTAGTACCAGTTTAACATAATTTTCTCATAATTTTTAGTGGATTAAGCAATATATTCTGAGGGCTTAAGTATTTATAACCAATGACTATTCCTGATTTAATACCAATGTGATATAATAAATTTATCTCTCACAAAGTCATTTTACTTTAATTTTTTACTTTATTTAAACACAGTGGCTTACATACCTGTTTTGGGTTAATTAATATTCCAACACTAATCCTACTTAGTGTGACTTTCCCTCCATCAGAGTCTCTAGTTTTCTACTCCTGCCACTCCCCCATGAAACCTGCCCCCTTAACAGGCACAAAATAATTTTTTATATTTCTTTTTATAGCAAAGGACTAATAAAATTATTAAAATATATTTTAATAAAAGAAAATTTGTGAAAATTGTTATATTTTACAATGGGTTTATTAAAGTAATTGAGGGTTTACTAGGCTGTTTGTTGATTAGTGAAACTTCTGTATTATTATTTTTGTTTATTGAACTTAGTTGGCTTCTATGACACTTTTCCTTCTAATTGACTGTGTTCCTACTGGGCATCGTATTATGGAATTTGGAAGTACCATATAGCCATGTGTGCATGTATGGATCTTTATGCTCCAAAATTCAAGGATCTGCAAAACTGGGCCAAAGAGTTTTATTGGCTTGGTTTTCACCCAAAATTTTTCAGGAAGCAATCAATCAATCTGGGCTATTGCTTACTTGGAAGCAGCTGTATTATGGCTACAACTTTCAGTACGAGGTGTTTGGGGGTAGGGAACAAGCTGCCTGACTCTGCTCCAAGAAGACACCAGAGTTCTCAGCTTGAAAACCTATATATCTGGACTTTTAATCAGCTTGAGGGTCTCTGCAGAAATTATTTGTGAGGTTGTGAAGTTAACTCATTTGCGTAGTTTGCCATGGCTGTCACTGTATGATGTGGGTATGGCTGCTGGGTCTTAACTGTGTATAAGCCATATAAGTTGTCAGAGATTGAATCAAGGTTGGCAGCATGCAAGGCAAGTGCCCTACCTGTTCTGGCTCCATCATTGTTCAATCTTTGATGGAACTTTTAGAACACTGCAGAAAGTACTTTTTCTTCTGTGTTTGTTGGGACTGGAGAGATCGAACCCCAATTAAGGCATTTGCCTTGGATTTTTGTGCCTTCTTCCTATAGGAGTTTGCTGTATCTGTGGGATTCAGTTTGTTTTGTTTTGTTTTGTTTTGTTTTGTTTTGGTTTGGTTTGGTTTGGTTTGGTTTGGTTTTTGGGTCACACCCGGCAGCACCAGGGTTTACTCCTGGCTCTACACTCAGACATTGCTCCTGGCAGGCTCAGAGGACCACCATCCTTCAGCATACAAGCAAATGCTCTGCCTCCATGCCATCTCTCCAGCCCCACAATTTGTCTTTTTGTTAAATGTCTTTATTTAAACACCTTGATTACAAATAAGATTGTATTTGTGTTTTAGTCATGTAAAGAACACCTCCCTTCACCAGTGCAACATTCCCATCACCAATATCCCAAATCTTCCTCCTCCCTACCCCACCCCCACCTCTACTCTAGACAGGCTTTCTACTTCCCTAATTTATTCACATTGTTATGATAGTTCTCAATGTATTTATTTCTCAGCATAATAGATTCCATGTACATCCATGTATAGGAAAATTTCATTACTTCATCTCTCCTGATGGCTGCATAATATTCCATTTGTATATGTACCACAGTTTCTTTAGCCATTCATCTGTTGAAGGGCATCTTGGTTGTTTCCAGAGTCTGGCTATTGTAAATAGTGCTGCAATGAATATAGGTGTGAGGAAGGGATTTTTGAATTGTATTTTTGTGTTGCTAGGGTATATCCCTAGGAGTGGTATAGCTGGATCATATGGGAGCTCAATTTCCAGTTTTTGGAAGAATCTCCATATCGCTTTCCATAAAGGTTGGACTAGATGGCATTCCCACCAGCAGTGAAAGAATTCCGTTCTCTCCACATCACTGCCAGCACTGCTTGTTCTTATTCTTTGTGATGTGCACCAATATCTGTGGTATGAGATGGTATCTCATCGTTGTTTTGATTTGCATCTCCCTGATAATTAGAGCATTTTTTTTTTGTTTTGGTTGTTGGGTCACACCTGGCAGCGCTCGGGAGTTCCTCCTGGCTCTACGCTCAGAAATCACTCCTGGCAGGCTCCGGGGGCCATATGGGATGCCAGGATTCGAACCATCATCCTTCTGCATGGAAGGCAAACACCTTACCTCCATGCTATCTCTCTGGTCCCAGATTAGGGCATTTTTATGTGCCTTTTGGCCGTTTGTATTTCTTCTTTATCAAAGTGTCTGTTCATTTCTTCTCCCCATTTTTTGATGGAATTAGATGTTTTTTTTTCTTGTAAAGTTCCCTCAGTGCCTTGTATATTTTGGATAGTTTCCCCTTATCTGATGGGTATTGGAAGAATAGTTTCCTTTAGTCTCAATGTTATGGAGTGTTTTACCTACGTGTTGCTCTATACACCTTATGGTCTCAGGTCTGATATCAAAGTCTTTAATCCATTTGGATTTTACCTTCATACATGGTGTTAGCTGGGAGTCTGAGTTTGTTTTTTTGCAAGTGGCTAGCCAGTTGTGCCAACACCACTTGTTGAAGAGGCTTTCCTTGCTCCATTTAAGATTTCTTGCTCCTTTATCAAAGATTAGGTGATTGTATGTCTGAGGAACATTCTTTGAGTATTCAGATCTATTTCACTAATGTGAGAATCTATCTTTATTCCAATACCATGCTGTTATGATAACTATTGCTTTGTAATACAGTTTAAAGTTGGGGAAGTAATGCTCCCATATTCCTTTTCCCAAGGATTCCTTTGGCTATTCGAGGGTGTTTATTGTTCCAAATGAATTTTAGAAGTGTTTGATCCACTTCTTTGAAGAATGTCATGGGTATCTTTACAGGGATCACATTAAATCTGTACAATGCTTTGGGAAATATTGCCATTTTTTTTTTTTTGTTTTTTGCACCACACCCAGCAATGCTCAGGGGTTACTCCTGGCTGTCTGCTCAGAAATAGCTCCTGGCAGGCACAGGGGACCATATGGGACACCAGGATTCAAACCAACCACCTTTGGTTCTGGATCGGCTGCTTGCAAGGCAAACACCATTGTGCTATTTCTCCGGGCCCGAGTATTGCCATTTTAATGATGTTAATCCTGCCAATCCATGAGCAGGGATATGTGTTTCCATTTCTGTGTGTCCTCTCTATTTATTGGAGCAGGATTTTATAACCTTCTTTGTATAGGTCCTAAAGTAATCCCTTTAGTTCTTTTTTTTTTATTATAATTTTATTTTGATCATAGTGGCTTACATATTGGTGTCAATAATATTTTAGGTACATATTCACATAAAATCAGGAGGGATTCCCATCCATCACCAAATTGTTCTTTCTACCCATCCGTTTTTGTCTTCCCTCCCATTTCTTCTTCCCTCACCCCCAGGGTGGCTAGAATATGTGGTCCCCTCTGTATCTAACCTATTACTTAGTAGTCTTGCACCTGTTTGGTTTTGAGGCCTCCCTTATTTCCCCCTCTAACTGGAGGCAAGACCAGCTATTTCAAGTTACGTGGTTTTGCCTGAAAAAGAAAAAAGTAATAAATTGGGGTAAGAGTCTAATACCCCGAAAATGGGCGGAATCCTTCTAGTGGCTCTCATCATCGATTTGGGAGGAGAAAAGAAAGAGAAGGTGAAACACTCCACCAGTATCAAAAGAAGTGTTAAGTATCCATTGAGGACTCCAGCTTTATCGATAAGCACCACAAAAAACAAACAAAAAAACAAAACATCACAAACAAAAAAACAACAAAAACAAGCACATAAACAAAAAAACACACCATGGTCTTGAAATAAGAAACATGGCATAGCACATAACGAAAGAAAAGAGAGGAAGAGAAAAAATAAGTATAACTGGGGACAACAATTTCAATAATCACACCCAAAGAGAGAAATCGGCCAAAATAGATAGGTAAATGAAAATAATAATAATAATAAATGAAGGTAAAAAAATATATATATATAAATAACCAAGGTTTTGTGCTTTTTGTATTTTTGTTTTTTTCCCTCCTGCCCTGGCACAGTAAATATTGGGGTCATTTGAAAAGAAATTCACTTGGCCTAAAAAAATATGGGGTTTCTCCGTCCTTGGAGTATACTGTCATGGGGATCAACTCTAGATTTTGCTCAGGATCATTTACTCTCCCGGTGGCGTTTTTGTGGTTGGTAGACTTCTGCTCTGTCCAGGGTGATACAATCAGAGCTCTGTGTTTAGAGGTCTCAGTATCTGCACAGATCCTGAGATGGGATTTGTGATGAAGTCAGTCTTCGTGATTCTAGAGGTTCTGTTACCTCAGTGTCATTTTAATCCATCTTCTGTGGTTGGTAGTCTTGGTCTTTGCACTGAGCCTAGGATGGCACCTAGGTTAGCGTCTTTCTTTGTGCTTCCAGAAGCTCCATTCCGTTACAATTGTCTCTGCAGGACCTTTGGGACTGGGGATCATGCTTATTGTGCAGGTCATAGTTCAAACCCAAAACTAGGGCTTTTTTATTGGTCCCAAGATGTGTACAGTCTGGCCGTGGTTCTATCAGCCAGTCATCTGTAAATCGCGATCTTGGCTTTTGGACCTACCAAAGGGTGCCAAGTCTTCTGGTTTTGTCTTGTCGTTAGCTGGTAAGGTAGGCTAATCAGCTCTAAGGTCAAGTTGTTCACATTTTCCTCGTTGTCAGGATATCATGTTAGAGCTGGCCCTTGTTGTTGACCCCGCAGTATTAAGGCTGTCCTGGATGGGATTTGTTTCCTGCAGCTGTGTGAAGAGCTGTGCCGTTTCTATGTCTGGGATCCAGGGTTCAAGGCTGGATGAATGGTATCTAATCACCTGAGGTCTAAGTTGATTCCACATGACATATTTTCAAGGTAGGAGATATCCCTGTATTATTAACAACTGTGAGTTCCTATCTCTATTAGATAAGAGCTCTTTTCTCTATGTAAGATTTCCCCTTTATTTAGTGTGCCTTTGCAGGGAGAAATGGTGCTACATTATATTGTCGGTGTATTTGGGGGTGGACAGAGGGGATAACAGAAACAGGTCACATCCCCAAAAACGATAAAAAATAAAAAAAGAATAAAAATGAAATAAAATAAAATAAAATAAAATAAAAATAAAATAAATAAAAAAAAGGGAATGACAATGTATATGCTCACAAATGTATATGTAGGACAGGCATTTGAAAAAATAAATTAAAAAAATAAATAAATAAAAGAAAAAGAAATAAAATGAATTAGCGAAGCTTTTAAAGGACCAAAGTGGTGCAAAAAACTACCTTACATTTGGTGGAAAGCCGGTAAAGATGTGGTGTATTACAGGTCTTATGCCTATGTTAGAAGTACAGTTTTTCCCATTGCCTTTTGGGTTTTTCTTGTGGTGTGTGGGTTCCCAGGCATCTTTCTATCCCACCCCCTGGCCTTCTTCAGTTTGGTAAAAATTTGTGGTAGGGAGGTCTTGGAAGAATTCTTGTATTGGGGATACTTTTGGACCTAGGCCCGGTTTCAAGAAACAGTCCACGTTAGGGGGAGTTGGTAGGGAGGGCCACGCAGCATGAGTCCGCAGGGGAGTTGGCTGTCTTTTCTTGCAGGAGACTAGGTGTGGGTTTGACTGGGTGTCGCCTCGCCTGGGTGCTGGGTACTGGTTCGTTGGGTAGGAGGTCGATCTTGATGCCTAATAGATTGAGGACTGAGGGTGAAGAGTTTTAATATGGTGGGAGATCTGGATGGGATTGAGGGGTGAAGGGATAGTTAGATTTCCGGAGGGGAGAAAGGGGAAGGTATATGGGAGGGATATGAAGGGAGAGAAAAGAAGAAATACCTTATAAAGAAAGGGAGAAGAGAATGGGAAAAAAGTAAAGAGAAGAATAGAAAAGAGAGAAATGAAGAAAGAAAAAAAAAGAAAAGAAAAAAGAGAAAAAAAAAAGAAGAAAGTAGTGAGAAGAGAAGAGAAAATAGCAAGGGAATGCTGGATTGGTTGATTGTGTTTGATGAATAGAGCCTGTAGTTTAAGTCCGTAGGTCGCACTTACTGCCTCGGTGATCTGGCTGGTCATGTGCTTCAATTCCTAAAAGAAGGTATAACCTAGAGATAAAGTGTATGTTAAAGGTTTTTCTCGCGGCTATCTCGTAGTGCAAACAAGGTATGGTATCTCGTGAAGTATCCTGAGTTGCCACCTTAGTTTGTCCGCCCTTTGTATCCAAGGGTGCCTGTGGACAGAAAAGCTGAGAGGTTATTTAAAATATAGTAAGATAAAGGCATTAAAACATAGTGTTAAGGTATGTTTCCATTGCAGTCAGTGATTTCCCATGGTGTTCTATACTTGTGTTCTTGTATGCGATCTCTAAGGGATTATTGTGGGCCTTTGTTGTAGAAGTCTGATTACATACCTGTTCTCTCTATGCTGCTATCTCTGTTGTTGCTGTTTTCTTTGTGGTATACTGTGTAGTCAAGAGTTTGCGTTGTTCCTTTTTCATGTATTTTGAACACTGCTCCCAAGTATATGTTGACTATTACAGTGCTCAGAGTTTCTACCCTGTTAAACCCTGTTGTTTGATTGTTAGGTATTAGTTGTGTATAAAATATATGTTCTAGGTGCTTCAGAATAGTGCTACCATTCTGTGTTTATCTTTTGTCTTCTGACTTACTTCGTTTAACATAACATGATCTAGGTCCATCCACGTTGCTGCAAAGTCTGTGATTGTATCATTTCTGACTGCCATGTAATATTCCATTGTGTATATGTACCACATCTTAATGATCCATTCATCTGTTGTTGGACATCGAGGTTGGTTCCAAGATTTGGCTATTATACTGATTGCTGCGATAAATAGTGGGGTGCATATGTATTTTGGGATGAATATCCTTCCAACTTGGGGGTATATGCCTAGGAGGGCAATTGTTGGGTCAAATGGCAGCTCAATTCTGAGTTCTTTGAGCACTCTCCAGACTTTTCTCCATAGATGTTGGACTAGGGGGCATTCCCACCAGCAGTGGATGAGAGTTCCTTTCATACCGCATCCCCGCCAACAAAGGTTGTTTCCATTATTTTTGATGTGAGCCATCCTCACTGGTGTAAGGTGGTATCTCATTGTTGTCTTGATTTGGATCTCCCTGATGATGAGTGAAGGTGAGCATGTTTTCATGTGTTTGTTGGCCATCCTTCTGTCTTCCTCAGAGAAGTGTCTATTCATTTCATCTTCCCATTTTTTTATGGCTTTATTTGGTTTTGGGGGGCTCAGCTTTCTGAGTGCTTTGTATGTTCTAGATATCAGCCCTTTATCTGATATGTCGAGTGAAAAGATTTTTTCCCATTCTGTTAACTGTCTTCTTGCATTAAGTAGGGTTTCTTTCGCCATGCAGAAGCTTTTTAGCTTGATGTAGTCCCATTTGTTTATATTTGCTGTTAACGTTCTTGCCATTGGTGCTCCCTTCTCAAAGACCTTTTTGATATATAGGTCTTCGAGTGTTCTGCCTATTTTATTCTCGATAAACTTTATAGATTCGGGTCTGATTTCAAGGTCTTTGATCCATTTTGAGTTGACTTTTGTATAAGGGGTGAGGTATGGGTCAATCTTCATTTTCGTACATGTGGTTTTCCAATTGTACCAACACCATTTGTTGAATAGACTTCCTTTGTTCCATTTCAGGTTCTTGCCTCTTTTATCAAATATTAGTTGGCTGTATATCTTGGGGTTTATGTCTGGGAATTCTGTTCTGACCCACTGGTCTGAGGTCCTGTCTCTGTTCCAGTACCATGCTGTTTTGATTACTATGGCTCTATAGTATAGTTTCAAGTTAGGTAAGGAGATGCCTCCCAGCTTTTTGTTTTTCAGTATGTGTTTGGCTATCCTGGGTCTTTTGTGGTTCCAGATAAATTTTGTGATTGATTGTTCTATTTCATTAAAGAATGGTGTCTGGATTTGGATAGGGATTGCATTAAATCTATATAGTAGTTTGGGTAGGATAGTCATTTTGACTATGTTAATTCTACCTATCCATGAGCATGGGATGTTCTTCCATTTCTTTAGGTCGTCTTCAATTTCTTTCTGAAGCGTTTTGAAGTTTTCCTGGTATAGGTCTTTCACTTCCCTCGTAAGGTTGATTCCTAGGTACCTGATATTTTTTGATACTATTTTAAATGGTATTGTATTTTTAATCTCTCTCTCCTCGACTTCGTTGTTTGTATATAGAAACGCTACTGTCTTTTGTGTATTGACTTTGTATCCAGCCACTTTGCTGTAGTGGTTAATTGTTTCTAGGAGTTTTACTGTGGACTCTTTAGGATTTTCGATGTATATCATCATATCATCTGCAAATAGAGATAGTTTGTGTTCCTCTTTCCCAATTTGGATTCCTTTGATTCCCTTCTCTTGTCGGATTGCTCTTGCTAGGACTTCTAAGGTTATATTGAATAATAGTGGAGAGAGTGGACAGCCTTGCCTAGTTCCTGACCTTAGTGGGAATGCTTCTAGTTTCTCGCCATTAAGTATAATGTTGGCTGTAGGCTTTTCATAGATAGCTGTAACTATCTTGAGGAAGGTTCCTTCTAACCCTATTTTGCTGAGTGTCTTTAACATGAAAGGGTGTTGGATTTTGTCAAACGCCTTCTCTGCATTGATTGATATGATCATGTGGTTTTTGTTTTTCTTGTTGTTGATGTGATGTATAATGTTGATTGATTTGCGTATGTTGAACCAACCTTGCATTCCTGGTATAAAACCCACTTGGTCATGATGTATGATCTTTTTGATGAAGTGCTGGATTCGGTTTGCTAAGATTTTGTTGAGTATCTTTGCATCTATGTTCATTAGTGAGATTGGTCTGTAGTTTTCTTTCTTGGTGGTGTCTTTGCCTTCTTTGGGAATGAGTGTGATATTTGCCTCATAGAAGGAGTTAGGGAGGATTCCTGTTTTTTCTATGGTTTGGAAGAGCCTATGGAAAAGTGGCAGTAAGTCTTCTCGGAATGTTTGGTAGAATTCACCTGTAAATCCATCTGGTCCTGGGCTTTTGTTCTTAGGGAGTTTTTTAATTACATCTTCAATTTCCTCTGAGGTGATTGGTCTGTTTAGGCTTTCTAGGTCTTCCTTGTCCAGTCTCCAAGAATCTGTCGATTTCTCCTGGGTTCTCTATCCTAGCTGAGTATAGTTGTTCATAATATGATCTTATGATATGTTGTATTTCTTGGGGTTCTGTTGTAATATCTCCCCTTTCATTTGTGATCCTATTGATTTGGGTGTTTTCCCTCTTTTTTTTTTGGTGAGTTTTGCTAGGGGTTTGTCTATCTTGTTTATTTTTTCAAAAAACCAACTCCTGGCCTCATTGATTTTTTGTATTGTTTTCTTCGTTTCTATGTTGTTTATTTCTGCTCTGGTTTTTATTATTTCTTGCCTTCTGGTTGTGGTTGGGTTTCTCTGTTGCTGTTGTTCCAATTCTTTGAGGTGATCTTTTAAACTGTTGGATTTGTTATTTTCCTGTTTCTTGATATAGGCCTGTATTGCTATGAGTTTCCCCCTAATTACTGCTTTTGCTGTGTCCCACAAATTTTGACATGTTGTCTCTTCATTATCATTTGTCTCAAGGAATCTTTTTATTTCTTTGATCCAGCTGTTGTTGAGCAGCATGTTGTTTAATCTCCAGGTATTAGTTTTTCTCCATTGCTTCTTCTTGATGTCAATTTTGATCTCTGTTGCATAGTGATCTGAAAGGGTACTTCTAATGATCCTTACCTTTGTGGTCTTATATAGGTTGGCTTTGTATCCTAGGACATGGTCTATTCTGGAGAAGGTTCCATGTGGGCTTGAGAAGAATGTGTATTCTGCTTTTTGGGGATAGAGGGCTCTATATAAGTCTATTATCCCCAAATCTTCTAATTTTTCATTTAGAGCTCTTATTTCTTTGCTATTTTTCTGTTTGGTGGATCGGTCCAATGGTAAAAGTGGAGTATTGAGGTCCCCTACTATTATCACATTTCCCTTCATGTGTTTCTCCAGGTTTACGAGCAGTTGCCTCACATATTTTGCTGACTCTAGATTAGGTGCATAGATATTGACCAGGGTTAGTGTTTCTTGGTCCACTGTTCCCCTGATCAGTAAGTAGTGTCCCTCTTTGTCTCTGATCACTTTCTTGAGGTTGAATGCAATTTGGTCTGATATAAGAATGGCTGTCCCTGCTCTTTTTTGTTTTCCATTGGCCTGAATAATTACTTTCCATCCTTTTATTCTAAGCCTATGCTTATCCTGTAGCTGTAGGTGTGTTCCTTTAGTTCTTTTTATAAAGGTGGTTTTGAGTCTATGAAGTTCATGAACTATTGATATCTTTGAAATTGTGTATTGTTTATTCAAATCTAAATGAAGTCTGGCTGGGTAAGCATTCTTGGTGAAGTATTCATTTCATTGAGTTATTTTTATATATCTCACCTTTGTCTCCAGGACTGGTGGGTTTCATTTGGTAAATCTGCTTTAATCTTAAGGATCCTCCTTTGTATATAATTTCCTTTTTTATCTTGCCTCTTTCAGTTTTTTAGTTCTTTATGTGGTTTTAATCATTCTAATTAAGATATTTTTTGAAGTATTTTTATTTGTATAATTCTTTTTTGTATATATTCTTTGTATATGGTCTTTTTGTTTTCTGGGAGTTTTTGGGGGGGAAGGAGGCTACATTCAGCTATGCTCAGATGTTACTCCTGGCTCTGCACTTATGAGTTACTCTTGACAGTTTCAGGGGACCATATGGGATGCCAGGGATAAAACCAGGGTCTGCTGATTTTGAGACAAGTGTGCTACCAATTGTACTATCTCTCTGGTCTCTATTTGTATCTCTGATACCCTTTAGATATCCTATATCTACATGTACTCTCCAGCTCAGTTTTTCATATAGCAGTACCACATTTTCTTTATCCATTCATCTGTTCTTGGGCACTTGATTGTTTACTATTATGAATAGTACTGCAATGAACATCGGAATGCAAATGGCTTTTCTGCATTATTTTGTGGAACCTAAGATTTATTCTTAGAAGTGGAATTGCTGAATCATATGGAAGCTCAGTTTCTTTTTTTGTTTGTTTGTTTTTGTTTTTGGGTCACATCCAGCAGCGCTCAGGGTTTATTCCTGACTCTGCTCAGAAATCACTCCTGGCAGGCTCAGGGGACTATATGGGATGCCGGGATTCAAACCACTGACCTTCTGCATGCAAGGCAAACACCCTACTTCCATGCTATCTCTCCAGCCCCGAAGCTCAATTTCTTATTTTTTTTTAGCAATATTCATCCACATTATTTTCTCAAAAGGCAGTAGCTATCTACATTCTCACCAGCAGTGTGATTGAAAGTCCTTTCTCCCCAAAACTATTAAGAACACTCATTGCTCTTATTCTTTGTAATGTGTGCGAGTCTTTGTGGTATGAGATATCTCATTGTTCTTTTGATTTACATTTCCCTGATGAATAATGATGTGAAGTATTTTTTTCAGGTGCCTTTTGGCCATCTGAATTTCTTCTTTGAGGAAATGTTCGTTCATTCCTCTCTCCATTTTTGGATAGATTAGATGTTTTTCTATAAGCTATATCAATACTTTGCATAACTTTAATAATGCCTTGATGAATGAATATTGGGTTATTAGTTTCATTCCATGGGCAGTCTTTGTATCTTAGTTGCTAATTCCTTTGAGGTACAGATCTTTAATTTAATGTAGTCTCTTTTGTTCTTGCTTGGCCAATGGTGTTTCTTCCTTGAAGATGTGTTTTGCTTCAATGGCATGGAGTGTTCTGCCTACATATTCTTCTATGTATATTCTGCTTTCAGATCTGATACAGGTCTTTAATTGTTTTTCTTTGATTTTTGTTCATGGCATTAAAGAGAAGTCGGAATTCACGTTTTTTGCATTTAGCTCACCCATTTTCCCAACACCATTTTTTGAAGTGTTTTTCTGCTACACTTTGCATTTATTGCCTCTTTATTTAACATTAGTTGCTCATATACCTGTGGGTCTATCTGAAAATATTCCAATTTATTCCATTGATCTAAGGGTCTGTCTTTATTCTAGTATACTGTTTCAATTACTACTACTTTGTAGTAGTTTGAAGTTGGGAAAAGTGATGTCTTCCATTTTCTTTCTTAAAGATTGCATTAGCTATTCATGGAGGTTTATTGTTCTTTATGAATTTCAGGAATGTTTGATCTATTTCTTTGAAAAATGTCATTGATTACATGTGTAAAGTGTTTTGAGAATTATTGCCAGTTTAATGATGTTAATCCTCCCATGATCAAGTTATGTGTTTCTATTTGTGTCCTCTTTTATTTCTTGAAGCAGTATTTTATAGTTATTTTTGTATAGGTTTTTCACTTCTTTAGTGAAGTTGACTTCTTCTGAGGCAGAATTGTGAATGGGGCTTTTTAAAATAACTTTTGCTTCTCTTTCATTATTTATATATAGAAGAGCCATGGATAATTGAGTGTAATTTGTAGCCTTCCACTTTACTATACAAATTTATTGTTTCTGGCAGCCTTTTTGTAGAGTCTATAGAAGTTTTCTAAATATAGTATCTTGACTTCTGCAAACAATGAGAGCATGACATCTTCCTTTTCTATCTGGATGCCCTTAATATCTTTTTCCTCCTTACTTTCTATATAGCACATGCTTCCTATACTATATATAATAGAAATAGTGAGAAGGGGTAACCTTATCTTGTACCAGATCTTAGAAGAAAGGTTTTTAGTGTTTCACCATAGAGTTTGCCACAGGCTTACGGTAAATGATTTGATTTTATTGAGGGAAGTTCCTTTAATTCTTTTCTTGTTCAGACTTTTATCAGGAATGAGTTGATACTGGACTCTGCTTTCTCTGCATCTATTGCTATAATCATATAATTTTATATGCTATAATATGTTTATGGAATTGCATATGTTAAACTATACTTGCATCTCTGGCATGAATCCTACTTGATCATAATGGCTTTCTTGATTATTTGACCTATAACATTCTTGATGAACTGTTAGATTCTATTTACTAGTACTTAGTTAAGAATCTGTACATCGGTGTTCACCAACAGTATAAGTTGTAATTATTTGGGGGGGGGTCTGTCTACTTTAAGCATCATGGTGATATTAACTTCATAGTATTTGTTTGGGAGTATATCTGTTTCTTCAAATTCCTGAAAATTCCAAGCCTCAAAGGATTTGGCAGTAGTTCCTCTTTGTTTTAAATAATTCTCTAGTGAATCCATCTGGACTCAGTCATTCTGTTTCAAAGAATTCTCTAGAAAATCCATCTGGGCTTGGGCATTTGTTTTTGGGAACACTTTTGATTACTATTTCAAGTTCTGCAATAGTAATAAGTATTTTCAGATATTCCAAATCATCTTGGTTCAATCTTCATAGGCTCTACGAGTCCCAGAATTTATCCATTTCTATAAGGTTCTCTCATAAAAAAAAAAAGATTTTCAAAGTCATCTCTATTACCCTTTGAATTTCTATAGTATCTATTCTGACATACCCCCATTTTGTTTTTTATTCAATTTATTAAGGTTCTCTCTATATTTCTTTGTGAGTCTAGTTAATGGTTTATTGATCTTATTTATTTCTCAAAGAACCAACTCATGCTTTCATTGATGTTTTGGATGGTTCTTTGGATTCTCAGTTCATTAACTTTTGCTCTAATGTTTATCATTTTCTTCCACTTTCCTGCTTACAGTCTATTCTGTTGGGCATTTTCCAATTCCTTAAATTGGAATAATTGTGCCATTATTATTTATGTAGGCCCCTTTGCTTTCCTGATAAATGCATTCAAGGCTATAAATTTTTCTCTTAATGTCACTTTTGCTGTGTCCCACAAATTCTGATAATGCATGCCTTTATTCTCATTAGTTTGCAAGAATTGTTTTATTTTCTCTTCGATTTCCTCTCTGACCCACTGGTTGTTCATAATAAGCTGTTTAATTTCCAGATGATAAAGTTATTTCTGCATTTCTGTTTGAAATTTACTTCTATTTTTTTTATTTAAAGATAATGCATCATATAATTGACATAACTGATCGTAATACATTTGTTTTAAGATGACAGAAAGGAAAGTTATTTTAAAAATAGAAATAAAATAGAATAAAAAACTAACAAAAATAAAATGGAACAGAAGAAAAATTCAGTAGCAGGTATATTTGCAAAAATTACTGTATCTGAGGCTGGAGTGATAGCACAGTGGTAGGGCATTTGCCTTGCATGTGGCTGATCCAGGATGGACCTTGGTTCAATCCCCAGCATCCCATATGGTCCCCCAAGCCAGGAGTGATTTCTGAGTGCATAGCCAGGAGTAACCCCTGAGCATCACAGGGTATGGCCAAAAAAGCAAAAAAAAATTACAGTATGTCCAATAAGTAATACAATAATTGTTATTAATAATAATTATTAATAGTCATTAACACAATAGCAGAAGGTTTGGTAAGCTTTTTTTAAGGTAAGGGATAAAAATATAATTACAAAAAGTGTGTGTGTGTGGCAGTTGTTTTCATAGGCACCTCAAAATATGGGAGAAATAGAAACAAAATACCTTTGGCCTAAAAACAAAGAGACCTTACCCATGAAGTATTCTAACATAGGACGAACTGCAGGCTCCAGGCATAGTAGGTGTCCAACCCCAAAGTCTTTCTCAGTCCCAGTAATAGCTCTTCACAATCATGTTTATTGCTGTCAGATTTTTGTAGTTAGAGATACTGGTTTCTGTACAGATCCTATGTTGAAGTCAGGATGATGTGAAATGTCTTCTGGTTTGATTCTCACCATTAGGTGGCTGCCCTAAAAGTAGGTTGTTGCTGTCAACAAGTCGTCAGGGTGTCATAAGAACCCTTTCTGGTGAAGAAAATCATGGTTATTTCTATAAATGGTATCCAAGGTGATATGGGTGAATGGTTAATGCCCGATCTTCTGAAACTTAAGCCAAGTCACTATAAAAGTGTTCAGGTGTAAGGCCCTATTGCAGTATGAAATTTATGTTGTCCGGGACTGGAGAGATATGGAGGTAAAGCGTTTGCCTTTCATGCAGAAGGTCATTGGTTCGAATCCCGGCATCCCATATGGTCCCCCGAGCCTGCCAGGAGTGATTTCTGAGCGTAGAGCCAGGAGTTAACCCCTGAGTGCTGCTGGGTGTGACCCAAAAACCAAAAAAAAATTATGTAGTCCTATCTCTATTAAATAATAACTTGTTTGAACTGTAAGATTTCTCCCTTTTAATGTGCCTATGCAAAAAGGAACAATGCCACAAGGTATTACTGGTGCATATAGATGCAGAGGTAACAAGCTCAACAATCCCCATAACCTGGTTCTGATATAAACTCTAAACACTAGAGAAATGTATCTACTAGAATTCCCTCTAAATAAATCCCCCAAAATGGGGGAAATTGTAGCTGCATAAAAATATTCTGTAAGGGTTATACCTATTAAGGAAATACATTAGAGAACATTCAAAGGAGATATACATGCCCCCTTTAAGTCTTTTGAAATAGTCGGGGGGGGGGTGTGTGTTAAAATCCGGAGTACAGTTTTAGCTTGTGATTTGGTCTTGTGGAACCTAAAAGATGGCTCCCAGCAGTCACATATCAGGAAATGTCCTTGAGCCGGTAGCTTTTCAGAAACTGGCCTGTTTTGTCAGTGAACTGGAAGTCTGAGAATTATATTACTTTTTTTTGTTTTTTGTTTGTTTACCAAATATCTGTAAGACATGAATTCCCTATAAAAATCAGAAATAGAGGTGAATTTAGCTGTGTTGCAAAATCTCTTTCACTTCAGAAAAACCTACTCATATTTCGAGTATGACAGTAAGCTTCACTTGAGGTTAGTGCACAGCCAAGTCTTCTCAAGATCTGCTACTATTTATATCTATCATTCACCCACTTTGTCTCTATCAGTTATAACTTAGATAATTTTTAACTGCTGACCTGAAAAGCACTTGTTCTGTACGTCATTCTGACTCAGGAAACATTTTAAACGGTAATTTTTTACTAGTGAAAAACAAAAATACAACTTGGAATGTATTTTAAACTGATTTTCTTTAAGTATCTAAGACATTTAAAAATTATCTAACACCAGGGCCCGGAGAGATAGCACAGCGGCGTTTGCCTTGCAAGCAGCAAATCCAGGACCAAAGGTGATTGGTTCGAATCCCGTGTCCCATATGGTCCCCCGTGCCTGCCAGGAGCTATTTCTGAGCAGACAGCCAGGAGTAACCCCTGAGCAATGCCGGGTGTGGCCCAAAAACAAAAACAAAAAAAATTACCTAACACCAAAATTGAAAATGAGTCTGGTTTGCTGGCAGCCTAGGGTAGATTGGATGCACTCTGGAAACATTGGTGGAGGGAGGTTGGCACCAGTGGTGGGATTGGTCCTGAAATACTGTATGTCTACAATCCAGTTATTAATAATTTTGTAAATTGAAATTGTTTAAATAAAAAATGTAAGTAAAAATAAAATGTATGTAACAATAAAATGTTATTGGTACAGGAAAAATGTACATGTACCTGTACAAATACAATGTGCACACTTGTTTTGTGAAATTAAGTGCAACTTTAAGAATATATTGTTGATTGTACATACTTCATGCAGAGTAGCATCTCCAAATTTCAACAACATGCAGCAGTTACTAAGGAAAACTACTTTTTTAAAATTTATTTAAAGAAAATCTATCACATAGTTGACATAACTGATGATAATACGTTTGTTCAGGATGACAGAAAGCAAAGTTATTGAGAAATAGAAAGAGAATAAAGAATTTAAAAAATATGAAAAAAGAAGGGGAGAGAGTTCATTAGCAGTTATATTAGTGAAAATTATTTTATCATCAATAAAGTCATTAATACAATAGCCAAAGGTTTAGTATGCTCCCCCTTTTTTTCCTTTAGAGATGGGAGGTATGCTAAAAAAAGATATGTGTGTGGCAGTGGTCATTTGCATAGGCAGAGCAAAATATGGAAGAAATTGGAAAGAAAGACCTTTTGCTTATAACACAGGGAGATCTTACCCCCAAGTATTTTGGCAAAAGACGAAATCAAAGTTCCAGACATACTCTGTTGTCCAACTCCCTAGTCATTCTTGGTTGTCAGCTCTTTAGCCTAACAGTTGTTGCTGTCATGTTTCTGTAGTTATAGATCCTGGTTTCTGTACAGGTCCTGTGTCAAAGACCAGGTGGTATGTAGTATCTTGTGGTTCCCTCTCACCATCAGTTAGCATTGCAGAGAATCCTGCCCTAAACATAGACTATTGCTGTTGCCTGGTTGTTTGTGTGATGTAAGAACTGTATTTGGAGTAAGTCAGTGCATAGTGGTAGTGGGGCCTTCCTTGGTAGAATTTATGTTCCTGGTGCTGGTGTGGGAAATTATGTTTGTTTACATAGGTGGTATCCTTGGTTCAGGGATAAATAATCTGGAGTCTAAGCCAAATCATTATACCAAGTGTTTAGGGTGCAAGGTCCAACTGCAGTATAAAAAATTTTGTGTTCCCATCTCTATTATATAAGAACTTGTTTGCATCTGTTAACTTTTCCCATTTTAGTGTGCCTATGCAAAAAGGACAATGCCACAGGGAATTACGAGTGTATGTGGGGGGTTGAGGTGTCAAGACCAAGAGCCCCAGAGCCTTTTGTTTACATGAACTCTGAACAGATTTGTCTACTAGTATATAGTATTGAATGAAACCCGAGAATAGGAGAAATTGCTACTATATGAGAAGATATTTAATAACTGTTATGCCTATTAAAGGGGTGTATCTAAAAGAAATATTCAAATAAATTTATTCTTCCCTCCCATATGAATGAGAGTTTTGCTGGATAGTGGACTCTAGGTTGGAAATTTCTTTCAGTTGTTTAAATATGTCATTCCACTGTCTTCTTGCTTGAATTGTTTCAAATGGGAGATATGGTTTGATGCTTATGTTCCTTCCTTTGTACTTGAGGTTTTTTTTCTCTTATTTCTTTAAGGAGTTCATCTTTCTCTTTGTTTTTTTTATTGTGACTGAAGTTCATTACACAGAATTATTTACAGTACATAGTGACAATGAATGAAGGGCTTTCCCACCACCAATGTTGTCCTCCCTCCACTCCTGTTCCCAGCTTGTCTCCCACATATCCCTCCTTTACCCCCCCCAGAATCCTAGTGTAACTGGTCTCCACCTTACAGCTTGTTATAGGTTGGGTATCTATTCTGTTTGGTGTTCCAGTCTGGTCATTTTTTATTTACACTACATGTTCATATGACTGGTCCTGATATCATTCTTTTCCCCCCTCAATTTATGAGACTGAATGATTCAAGTTATGCTATTCTGTTGGAGATAAAAAGGTTAAGGAAAAGAGAAGAAAAACTTGGTATCAACTACTAAAATAGAAAGAAAAAAATCACTGAATAATAGCCACAAAAGTGAAAAAGAAAGAAAAAAGTGGAAGAAAAAGAGAAGTGAGATAATATCAAAAAACAAACAAAAAATAAAACAAAACAAAACCAGAAAAAGTGGTGCAGTGGCAGGGTTTGGCGTTACCCCACCATTTTTTTTTTTGTATAGGCACAGTAAGTATTGGGGAAGGAAGGAAATTCCCATGGCCTGAGAGATTCAGGGTTTCTCCACTCTTGAAGCATATTGTCATGGGAACAACCACTGGCTCCATACCTTCTCATTGCCATATCCCAGGGTTGGTTTTTGTTTTGTTTTGTTTTGTTTTGTTTTTGTGGTGTCAGGAACCTTTCCTCTCAGTTGTGGATGAGAAAATAAGGCCACTGTAGCAAGAAATCTTGGTATTTGCGCAGGTCCTAGGACAAGGCCTAGGATAGAGTCTTTAAGGTTCTAGAGTTACTGTTCCAACATTGTTGGTGTGTTCCGACATTTCTATCATGTGCTCCATGTTTTTTCTCGTTCCCTAAGCCAAAGTCTAGGAAATTATGGTTCCAAAGGTTCTGCTCAGTCTCTGTTGTCAGAATTGGGCCTCTGCACTAAAAAATCTTGATTTTTGTAGGAGACCTGGACTATAGCCTAAGGTAGGGTTTTCCTTAATGGTCTCAAGGTAAGTTCCGCCCAGTCACGGTTGTCAAAGTCAGTTTTCTGTAGTTAGCGCTCTTATTTTTCATAATTCAAAGGACAACACATCTTCTGATTTCCACTTAGTGTTAGGTGATGTGATAGGACCTCCTGGTCTTAGGTCAAGTTGTCTTTTCCTCCCTGTCCTCGTTGTGATATTAACACTGGCACAAGTATATCTCCCAACGGAGCTTAGTTCCTGGTGTTATTGCAGGGGGTTGTTTCAGTTCTACGTCTGGGATCTGGGATTTGAGAATGAACTAACACTGTCCAATCTTGTGGAGACTGAGTTGTATCCACATGACATATCCAGGATGAGAGGCACCCTTGTATAAAAAGTGTGAATTCTTATCTTAGAAGATAAGATCTTATGTCTGAGTCCATGATTTCCCCTTATTTACTGTGCCTATACAAAAACATATGGTGTCCTTTTGTATTGCTGGTGCTATTCCGAGTAAGGATGACAGGCTACATGTACAGTATCCGTGTTGTGTTCTGAGCTTTTGTCCCAGGCAAGACGTTTTCTTAGATTTTGTACAAAGCAGCACCAAAACTGGTGAGGATAGAGAAAATATGTATGTGTGTGTATGTAGATAGATAGATAGATAGATAGATAGATAGATAGATAGATAGATAGATAGATAGATAAAAATTGAGATATAAAAAAGAAAGGAAATTGAGAAAAAGAAGGGAAAAAGGTATTTTAAGAAAGAAAGTAATGTTTTTTGTTTTGTTTTGTTTTTTGCCATTTGGATTACTATATATCTTGGTGTTGACTTATTAGGGTCTGTTTTGCTAGGGACTCTTTTCACTTCCTGGATTAGCACAGAAGACTCTTTCCAGAGGGTAGGAAAGTTTTCTGCTATTATTTCCTTGACTACTTATTCTTCCCCTTTCCCTATTTCCTCCCCTTCTATTATATACCTACAATTCTTAGGTTATTTCTTTTGTCTTTGTTCATTAAATACTTGACTTTTTCTTCCAGTGCTTCCTTGTTGGCTTCTTGGTCGTTTTTTGTTTGCAGTTTTTCTTTGAGTTCTTCTATGTGCTTCTCCAACTGTGTGATTCTGCTCGTATGACTTTTTATGGTGTTTTGTATTTCCTTTAATTCCACTTGTAAAGAATCACTCATGTTCTGTAACAGGTCTTCTTTAAGTTGGTTTGTTTGTTCATCCATAGATTTCTTGTACTCGCTGGCTAATGATTCTTTTATTTCTTTTACCATGGCTTGCATTTCTTTTCTCACGGCTGGTTTCAGATATTCATCTATTGGGTCAGTGCATTTTGGTGGACTTGGAAATATTTTAGGATTTCTCTCCATATCCCCAGATGTTAGAGTCTTCCTTAGTTTACCCATATTTCTTTGCATTTATTGGTTTGACTTAGAGTGCAGTGCCTTCTGATTTCAACCCCTTTTACCACCTGTGGCATGGGGCTGGGTCCCTTCTCTGGAGTACAGCTATAGGTGGATATGTTGGCTGAGGTCACTGAGGTTTGGCCCCTCGCACGTCCTCTAGTCAAGCCTGGTCAATCGCCCCCCCTTCCTGCCAGACGGTGCAGTTTCACTCCTGGCCACAATGGTAGCGGGTACAGTTGAGCCTAGATCACTCGCCCCTCCCCCACGTGATTGTCCCTTCTCTAGAGTGTAGCTCTAGTTGAGTATGTTGGTTGAGGTCGCTAAGGATTGGCCCCTCCCACATCATGGCTGGTTTTTGTCACTCACCCCTTCCACCACCAGGAGCCTGTGGCTATCTGCCCCAGTCCCGGATTATCACTGTTTCCCCACTTGGAGCCTGCTGCCCAAGTTCCACCTGTGTTCCACCCGAGTTCCTCCAGAGTCTCTGCTGCTCAGACCCCAGCTCACTGCTTCCCCTGCCTGGAGCCAGTTGTCCGAGTTCTGCCTGAGTCTCGGCCACTCGAACCCTAACTCACTGCTCTAAAAGGAAATTTGTATGTCCTCTTTAAACTTTTTGAAATAGGCAGGAAAGGGGTAAGACCTGGAGTGCAGCTTCAACTTGTGATTTGATTTTGTGGAGTCTAGGGAAGATGGCTCCCAACAGTCCCATATCAGGAAGTGTCCTCAAGCAGGGATTTCTCAGGAACCAAATATGGTAGCAAGCAAAAGTCCATGGTAAAGGGAGGTGAAGGCAGAGGGGTCACCAAGAGCAAATCAGTAGCAACAGACTGTCAGTTTCTTCTCATGGTGAAATTCTATCTTTTCATTTTGGGAGCTGGTTGGCATCCTGCAGGGCTGGGAAGAATTCTCTGCTTCATGAGGAGTTAAAGACTGTGAGTTAAAAAAAAAAGGGTTAAATGTGGAAATATAACATGAAGGGCTCAAAAAGGATTTGTAAGGTATTAAGAAAAAAAGGGGAGGAGGAAAGATTATCTATGATAGAGGGGACAACACTATATTACATAGACAGTATATCTATTACAGACAGAGATTAGACTGACATTGGTATGGCGTACACAGACACCCATACATTTATTTAGATTGGCAGCCAAAGGATAGATTCGTGAATTACATTTGAAAAGCTTTCGAGGCTGGAGAGATTGCATGGAGGTAAGGCGTTTGCCTTTCATGCAGAAGCTCATCAATTTAAATCCGATTTCCCATATGGTTCCCCGTGCCTGCCAGGAACAATTTCTGAGCATGGAGCCAGGAGTTTCCCCTGAGTACTGCCGGATGTGACCCAAAAACCACCAAAAAAAAAGCAAAACAGTTGAAAAGCTTTCCAGGTGATATGGGACAGAATACTTAAAGAGAAGAAGGGAAAAGGAGAGAGAAAAAAAAAAGTAAAGCTAGAAAGTCTGCTGTAAAAGGTTTTCCTGCACCCCCTTTTTTTCCTTTTGTACTGATCATGTTTGGTAAGGGTAAATTAGAAAACTACTTTTAAAGAAGGCATAATTCAGAGCTTCCCTTAGTTTTAGTTTAGATGTGTAGACTTAGGTATATCCAGATAAATCCATGTCCAACATGAAATATGCAGTCCACTTTGTAATTTCAGTTTGCTCATTTTCTATATTATTTTGGTTTGGCCTTACATTCCTAGGTAGTAAGACAAGATGTTCACCTCTCATGAGTTATGCATAAAAAATCTTAGACTGGCTTCAATTTTTTCCTAGTTTGTATGAATGTTTAAGTGCTTTAAATTACCTTCAAAGCACTTTAAAATATCTTAAAATGCTTATATATGCTAATACATTTATTTATCTTATGAAACATGACCAAACTTCACCAATAAAATTAGCATAATAAATGCAGGTCTGTGGTATAGAGGGAGTAAAAGTTATTTTCAGGCAAGTATTAGCTAGAATTCTGGTTCCATTTTTTTTATTGAACTTATGGGTAAACAGTTTTTTCTAAACCCCAGATTCTCTTTTTTAGATGGGCATTAATATCTTGAAGAGTTTTATGAAACTGTAAAATGCTATGTGAAGATTTCATAGAGAATGGAACCCAAATACCATTGTTTATTATAAGAAGAAATAGTGATTCTCTAAAAGTCATAGTGATTTTTATCAATTTCTCTTCTCACTTGATATGTGGTGGTAAAATAGAAAAGGCTGTCCTTTTCATGCTTGACTATCTAGGTGTAAAAATTTACCTACAAGTCCATCATATTGTTTCAGTTTGTCAATATACACTTGGTGGACTGATGTCTTTTTTAAAATGTCCAATTGATTATATTTGTAGATCTAGTCATTTTAGTTTTAACATTCTATTACAGTCTGAATTGCTATGGTTTGTTTCATGCATGCAATTCCTTTATTATTTAGACCACTATACTACTACACTGACTAGTGTAAATAACAGCATGGGCTCTTCAAAATGTTAAGTACTGTGTGTAAAAGTGATTTAATTCTTTCTGTTATTTATTTTCTGATTTTTATGTTATGTAAACATGTTTGTAATGGCCTTTTGGATGCAAGAAATTCTGGTAAAAAAAAAAGTGCAAATATAGAGACCAGGGAGATAGTAGAGAGATCTATACCCTTTTGTTGCCTGTAGACAACTCTTTGGGGTCCCCTGATCACCATTAGGAATAGTCCCTGAGCACAGTGCTAAGGAGTAAGAACTGAGAACTTCTAGTTGTGGCCCAGCCCACCATCTCACCCCCAAAAGTGCAAATCTATTTGACATTCAGTTTTGAAGTTCAGTATTGATTTTGGAAATGAGGGTAATAAATTCCCTTTACTATCAATATTTATCTTATTTAGTAATTGATCTTTAGTGTATTTCTAAAGAGAATCATTTCTTAATTTATCCATTATTTTAATTTATCTAGCATTCATGATACTTGATATAATCATATTCTTAAAATTCCTCTTCATTTTCATTTTTAACAATATTCCTTATTTTCTATATCCTTGAGGAATGTAAATTATTAATGTTTTTAGGGGGCCTGATTTATTTATTTAATTTACGTTTTGTCTTGACAGCATCTTTTACACCCACATTGAAAAATTGATATAGAGATCATTTAAAATTGGAGGTTTTCACTAATTATAATTCTTTGATATTTAAATTTTTCAATAACTGTGAATTAGAAATATATACATATATAGAATTAAGTTACAGGCATACAGTTTTTCAACACCATTCTCTTCACCAGTGCCAATTCTCCTCACTAATGTCATTAGTTTTTTTCTTGTCCCTCAGCCTTCTTCTAAAGCAGGCACTTTCTTCTCCATCGTTGAATACTGATGATTTTATTTTGAAATTAGGCTTCAGAAGTCTCTAGACACAGAGGAACCTCTTTATTGGCCAGACCAGGACACAGTTTGGTAGCTGCTATCCGAAGTCAACATCAACATGAGTTGTTGCCACTGGGTAGGTATCATGCCTTTGAAGTCCTAAATACCCACATAGTTTTGTTTTTTATCATCATTAATATTGTGGATTCTGTGTTTTATTTTCTCTTTTGTATGGTAGCTTCTTCTGCCCTATCCTTTTCTCCTATCCCATCCTTCAACTTTGTAACTTTGGCATCTCTGTTCCCTTCTTTTTATTCTGGATCTTCTTTCTCTTTAGTCTTTGTCTATTCAGTGAATTGTTAACTGAGATCAAGATAACATAGTTTTAAAAAGGCAATGAGTTTTTGTTATTATATACAGTCTTTATTTTAGACCTTTTATCTATGCAATGCTGCAGAGTCTCCTTTCTATACCTCAACTACCTCTTTTGAAAATATTTACAATTTTTATCAAGGTAAATAAAATGATAGTCTAAAGATATTTGGACAGTTCCATGGTCAAGTTATTAATATATATTTGAACTTAAAGATATTCAAACATATATCTGAATTTATAAAATATTTCCATAATAACTGTGGCAAAAATAATAAAAATAGAAGAAAGGGAATTGAACTTCACTCTGGAAGAGTTATTTAATTTTTTACCTGTTTATATGGGATGAATGTAACCAAATTCTTAGAATATAGGAAGATTAACTTAGATTTAGCTCACTTTCATTTTCATTTATACTCTTATACCACAGATATAAAATCCTCAAGAAATTAATATTTTGTTGAATATGCTACCTGCCCTTCAAATTTCTACATTAATCATGATTTTAAGCCTTTTGACCTTTTATAGCCTTTTGACCTTTTCTGCAAACTCAATAGTTTTCCCCTTTATTTTTTTCAGCATATAATGACAAGATTGTGGCTTTTCTGCGCCAGCCAAATATTTTTGAAATGCTGCAAGAGCGTCAGCCAAGCCTGGCAAGGAATCATACACTCAGGTAGGATCTCATTCCTTATCACTATAACTCCCGATTCTCTACTTGATCTTCTAAATAGTGCAACACTTCTATTAAGAAACAGAGAAAAATGACTTTTATCTGTGCATTTGAATATAACCTTAGTATTCAAAGTGACAAATCCAGGGTACTCAATGTTCTGAGAAATAACACAATAAAAGTTGGCATATAGGTTGATTGGGAAAGTGTGTTTGGTGTTACTGGAGATTCTCTGAGAGAAGAATGTGGCCATGAGACAGAAGGACCAGGAATGCCAGCACAGTACATAGAATATATCACATTACGACCATGGCAATGGGGAAACAACTCAGGCTTCTACTATGCTTAGAGAATGAAGATTATATCTCTGATGACCCAAAAAGTACCAACCACCTATATACTCTCTCATATAAGGACTTTAGAGAAGAAATACAGAGAATGTTCACAAAGAAAGAATGGAACAAACTGAATGTGCCACAAAAAGAATCAAGAGGAGTGAGAGTATAAATAAAAAACTTTAAACTGAAATAACAGGGCTGAAAACTTGGTGGGTGAAATGAAAATCTCCCACAGGGCATTGGAAGACAGAATCAGAAGTGCTAGAATATAAAATGCATAACTCCATATAATCAAAGAGGTTGGAAAAGAGTCTCAAAACAAATTATCCAACATTGGGAAAAGCTCTCAAAGAATGTGAACATACAAAAACATAATTCTTGGATAAACTTAACAGAAACAACTTAAAAATCATTGGAGAAAACACCTATGAACTATCAGCAAACAAAGACATCATTGCAGAGAAACTTCTAGAGCTAAAGAGTCATACAAACAAATCCTGCATCCAAAGAGTACCAGCCAAAAGAGATCCAAAGAGAAGCAACAGACATCCAACTCACAATGATGAACTCCAAAGATAGGGATAGAATATGGAAAATATCAAGATCTAAAAGGGAAGTTGCATTCAAAGAAGCATCCCTAAAATTTACCACCATCTTGTCACAAACCCTCAAGATCCAAAAGCAGTGTGGAATATAGTGACAAAACTCAATGAAATTAATGAATTACCAAGAGTACTTTTCCCAACCAAACTAACATTTAGGTTTGAGGAAGAATACACAGCTTCACAGATAAACAACAGCTTAGAAACTTTATAGACTCAAGAACAGCCTTTAAGGAAGAACTGAAAGATCAGCTTTAAGACAAGACACACCAAACTCTGACTGAAAGATGACACTAATTCTCATGACAACCATCTCTTTCAACATCAATGGACTAAATGAACTAAATGAACCAGTTATGAGACACAGAGTAACAAAATGGATCAAAAAGTTGAATCTATTGAGTTGCTACCTACAAGAAACACATCTGAATAGTCAGAACAAACACAGACTCAAATTCAATGGTTGGAAGATAATCAGTCAAGCAAATAATTCCCTTATAAAGGCCAAGTGCCATACTAATTTCAGATGACACAAACTTTAGAATTTATAAAGTTATAAGGGAAAGAAATAGACATTTCTTAATAATTAAAGCAAAGAAATAAATAAGGAAGAAACCAGTCTCCTAAACATATATACATTCAATGAGGGACCAGCAAAATATCTAAAACAACTGCTGACAAACTTGAAGGAAGATATCAATAACAACATGATAATATTGGGAGTTTTCAACACTACTTTGTCACTACTTGATAGATTAACCAGGCAGAAACCTAACAAGAAAATACTAGCACTGAAAGGAGCAATGGAAGAAATTGGCCCAGCATAATATATATGAATTATTAATCTATAATACTTTATATTATATATAAATATACTATATAATATATATGGCTCTCCACCCTTAGAAAACTGGATACACATTTTTCTCCAATGCACATGGGTCACTCTGCAAAATAGACCATATGCTAGGCCATAAAACATGCTTACATAAAATAAAGAGAATAGAAATGGTCCAGAGCAGTGGACAAGGAGTAGGGCATTTGCCTTATGCATGCTAACCTAGGATGGACTGCGGTTCAATCACCCAGGGTCTCACATAGTCCCCAGAGCCAGGAGCGATTTCTGAGTGCATAGCCAGGAGTAACCCTTGAGCATCACTGGGTATGGCCCAAAAGCAAACAAACAAAAAAAGAAATTGTACATACTACCTTCTCTGAACATTAGGCAATGAAATTAGAAGAAAACAAGCAGGAAACATAACAAGGACAAAAAGATTTTGAACCTATAAATTAAACAGCTCACTACTGGACAGCCAGAGACAAAATCAAAAAAGAAATTAAAATATTCCTGGAAACAGACACTCGCATGAACATTTAGTAGAAATAAAAAATGATCAGACCTGAACATCAAACCCAAAGTCAGCGACAACAGAATCTATAGTCCACAGCAAGCTGTACAAGTGGGTACCAGTTACTCTAGTATTCTGGGGGGTAAAGGAGAGAGATATGGGATGCATGCTGGAGGGACAACATCACTGGTGGTGGGAATGCCCCTGATTCATTGTCACTATGTACCTTAAATATTACTGTGAAAGATCTGTCATTCACTTCGGCCTCAATAATAATAAAAACAGAAAGAAAATATTCCTGGAAACAAATGAGAATGAAGATGCAAATTATCAGAATCTGTAGGACACACTAAAGTGGCACAAAGAGGAAATATATAGCTTTGTAAGTATCTTCAGGAAGGAAAAAAGGGCCTGCATAAATAACTTAATTTCACAGCTTATAAAACTAAAAAGTGATCAACAAAATGAACCAAAAATAGGAAGACAAAGGAAATAATAAAGCTGAGAGCAAAAATCAGTGAATGGAAAACCAAAACTAAACAACCTGAAAGATCAATGAAAGCAAGAGTTAGTTCTCTGAAAAAAATAAACAAGATTGATAAACTACTAGCAAAATTCACAAGAAAAGGAGAGGGAGAAACTTGGTACACTAAATCAGAAATGAAAACAGGCAGATTACTACATATAATACAGAAATTCAAAAGGTAATCAGAGACTACTTTGAGATAATCTATGCCACAAAACATGAGAAAATACTCCATGACAGTGAGACGAAATACCACTGTTCAAACTAGTTGAAGCAGAGATTAAGAAATAGGATTGAAGGGGCTGAAGAGATAGCACAGCAGTAGTGCTGTGCCTTGCATGCACCCAATCCAGGACAGACTGTGGTTCAAATCCTGGCATTCAATATGGTCCACCATGCCTGCCAGGAATGATTTCTGAGTGCAGAGCCAGTAGTAAGCCCTGGTGCTCGAAAACCAAAAAAAGAAAGGAAGGAAGGAAGGGAGGGAGGAAGGAAAGAAGGAAGGAAGAAAGGAGAAAGGGAGGGATGGAGGAAGGTAGGAAGGAAGGAAAGATGGAAGGAAGGAAGAAGGGAGGGATGGAGGAAGGTAGGAAGGAAGGAAAGATGGAAGGAAGGAAGAAGGGAGGGATGGAGGAAGGTAGGAAGGAAGGAAAGATGGAAGGAAGGAAGAAGGGAGGGAGGGAGGAAGGAAGGAAGGAAGGAAGGAAGGGAGGGAGGGAGGGAGGGAGGAAGGAAGGAAGGAAGGAAGGAAGGAAGGAGGGAAGGAAGGAAGGAAGGGAGGGAGGAAGGAAGGAAGGAAGGAAGGAAGGGAGGAAGGAAGGGAGGAAGGAGGGAAGGAAGGAAGGAAGGAAGGAAGGAAGGAGGGAGGGAGGAAGGAAGGAAGGAGACAGGAAGGAAGGAAGGAAGGAAGGAAGGAAGGAAGAAGGAAGGAAGGAGACAGGAAGGAAGGAAGGAGGGAAGGAAGGAAGGAAGGAGGGAAGGAAGGAAGGAAGGAGGGAAGGAGGGAAGAAAGGAAGGAAGGAAGGAAGGAAGGAAGGAAGGAAGGAAGGAAGGAAGGAAGGAAGGAAGGAAGGAAGGAAGGAAGGAAGGAAGAAGGAGAAAGAAATAGGATTACATTAAACCGAAAAACCAAGAAACTTCTGCACTTTTTCCCTAACCTCTTCTTTTGGTATGTAAAAGCCCACCTGGAATACAGTTCCTTCCTGGTGGATTTGGTTCTGGGAATAAAGAAAGAACAAATCGCTTTGGGCTCTCTAGAGGCAGAAAGGCCATGAGGAAAAAGCAAGCTAACTCCGATAAATCTTGTCCTGACTGGCTTGGTATTATTTCTCTACTGCTACCCCTTTATCAAACCCATCTGCCTAAGGGGTTAGAAACATGGTGCGTTTGTTGTGCAGTCTCAACAACTCATGGATTTCTATTTTACATTGGTGTACATCTTAATATTTCTTTACTATTGTAATAAAAACCACAGACCAACAAACTTATCAAAATTAGAAATTTATTCTTGGGGCCGGTGAGGTGGCGCTAGAGGTAAGGTGTCTGCCTTGCTAGCCAAGGATGGACAGCGGTTTGATCCCCCGGTGTACCATATGGTCCCTCCAAGCCAGGGGCAATTTCTGAGTGCTTAGCCAGGAGTAACCCCTGAGCATCAAATGGGTGTGGTTCGGAAATCCAAAGGAAAATAAAAAAAGAAATTTATTCTCAGAGTCAATAGTCTTGAAGTCCAAAATCAAGGTCACAACAGTAGAGAACATTCACAATAGGATGAGATTCTCTTGAATGACAAACCTGTGTCCTTAAATGCTCAAGGAACTAGGAAACTGGAATCTTTGTAAAGGAACTTACTATGCTATTCATCAAAAATTTGCTCTCAAAACATATTATTAAATCAAAAGCCCCACTTTTAGCACTTAACATTGGATATTAGAATTGAAACATCAATTTCAAAGTGTTAAATTATTAGACTATAGCAATGTGTTAGTGAGATGGGAAATATGTAGAAGGAACTGGCTTTAATAGAGGAAGGTCATTAAAACTATTAAAATCTCTTGAAATTTTGATGTCTTTTGTGTGTGTAATGAAATTACTACATCCCTGAAAACATGGGTTGTTGTTGTTTTGGGTTTTTTAAGTATTTAAAAATCACTTTACGGGCCCGGAGAGATAGCACAGTGGCGTTTGCCTTGCAAGCAGCCAATCCAGGACCAAAGGTGGTTGGTTCGAATCCCAGTGTCCCATATGGTCCCCCGTGCCTGCCAGGAGCTATTTCTGAGCAGACAGCCAGGAGTAACCCCTGAGCACTGCCGGGTGTGGCCCAAAAACCAAAAATAATAATAATAATAAAATAAAATAAAATAAAAATCACTTTATTTAAACACTGTGGTTTGCAGGGTTATTTAAAATACATTTGCTTGTTTTTCCCCACAGTTACAAATTTGTTCATTATTAAGTTTTAGTCATACAGTGTACAGCATCTTTCACCAATGCACTTTTTCCACCACAAATATCTCCAGTGTTTATCCCTTTTGCCCCATAACCCTCCCCTGCTAACTCTGTATAAAACATTTTTCTTCTCTCTCTTTTTTTTCCTTTTAGACACTGTAGTTTGCAATATTATAACTGAAGGAATATCATTCCAGTTACTTTATCAACACCCAATTCAGCACCCAATTCTTCTATAGTGTGATAATTTCCAGTTATGATTGTCATGGTGGTCTCTTCTCTGCCCTAACTGAACTTTACCACTATTTTGTCAAGCTTCCTAACATGAACTGGTCATCCTGGCCCTTATATCTATTGTCACTATGACCATAATATTGTTGTTCTATATTTCACAAATCAGTGTGATCATACTATGTCTATCCCTCTCCCTCTGACTCATTTTGCTCAGCATAATATTCTCCATATCCATCCACATACAAGTAAATTTAATTTTCCCTAACAGCTATTCCATTGTGAAGATGTACCTCAGTTTCTTTGTCCACTCAGTCATTTGGGTTGTTTCCAGATTCTGGCTATTTTAAATAGTACTGTAATGAATATAGGACTGCAGCTTTTCTGCATTGTGTTTTTGAGCCCCTATGGTAGAATCCCAGAAACGGGTATTGTTAGGTTACATGGAAGCTCAATTTCTATTTTTTTTTTTTTGAGATATATTATTTTCCACAGAGGCTGGCCTAGTCACCATTCTCACCAATAGTGAATAAGTTCCTTTTTCCCCAAAAGAGAAATAGTTGTTATTTTTTTTTATGTGTGCCAGCCTTTGTGGTGTAAACAGAATTGATTTTTAATGAACTGCTTTGATTTGCATCAAAATGATGATTAATTATGTGGAGCATTTTTCACTAATGGTGATTTTTTCATTAATAATGATTAATTTTTTTTAATTTTTTACTAATGATGATTAATGATGTGGAGCATTTTTCATGTGCCTTTTGCTCATCTATATTACATTTTAGAGGAAATGTCTATTCATTTATTCTACTTTCTTTTGGATGGGGTTAGATTTTTGGTTTTGCTAAACTCTATCAGTGTCTTGAATGTTTTGGATATAAATTCCTTATCTAATGAATATCAGGTGAATAGTTTTTCCAACTTTCATGGTAGTCTCTTTAATCATAGTCACTATTTCCTTTGAGGTGCAGAAGCTTCTTAGTTTTATGTAGCCCCATTTGTTTATCATAGCTTCCTCTTGGTTAGTGATGTTTCATCCTTAAGGATACCTTTAGCTTCAGTATCATGGAGTGTTCTGCCTATGGTTTTCTCTCTGAACTCTATGGTTACAAGACTGATATTAAGGTTTTAATTAATATTCAATTGACTCATGCATGATGTTAATAGAGATCTGAGTTCACATTTTTGCATGTAGTTGACTAGTTTTCTCAACTCTGTTAAAGAGACTTTCCTTTGCTCCACTTCATATTTTTTGTCCCTTATCAAAGATTAATTGATCATATTCCTGCTTGTCCATCTCAAAATATTCCAGTCTGTTCCATTGATCTGAGGGTCTGTCTTTATTCCAAAACCATGCTGTTTTAATGACTACTGCTTTATAGTTTGAAGTTTGAGAAAATGATACTTCCCATCTTCTCTTTTTTTTTTTCTTCAAGAATTGCTTTAGCTATTTGTGGAGGTTTATTGTTCCATATGATTTTCAAAAGTATTTGGTCCATTTCTTTGAAAAATGTCATGAGTATCCTTAGAGTAACAAGTTTTAATTATCCTTATAGTACATTACGTCTGTACAATGATTGGGAAATTACCATTTTAAAGATGTTAATCCTTACTATTCACCCAATACTCATCAGATAAGGGGCTAATCTCCAAAATATACAAGGCACTGACAGAACTTTACAAGAAAAAAACATCTAATCCCATCAAAAAATGGGGAGAAGAAATGAACAGACACTTTGACAAAGAAGAAATACAAATGGCCAAAAGACACATGAAAAAATGCTCCACATCACTAATCATCAGGGAGATGCAAATCAAAACAACGATGAGATACCACCTCACACCCCAGAGAATGGCACACATCACAAAGAATGAGAATCAACAGTGTTGGCAGGGATGTGGAGAGAAAGGAACTCTTATCCACTGCTGGTGGGAATGCCGTCTAGTTCAACCTTTATGGAAAGCAATATGGAGATTCCTCCAAAAACTGGAAATTGAGCTCCCATACGATCCAGCTATACCACTCCTAGAAATATACCCTAGGAACATAAAAATACAATACAAAAAACCCCTTCCTTACACCTATATTCATTGCAGCACTATTTACCATAGCAAGACTCTGGAAACAACCAAGATGCCCCTCAACAGACGAATGGCTAAAGAAACTGTGGTACATATACACAATGGAATATTATGCAGCTGTCAGGAGAGATGAAGTCATGAAATTTTCCTATACATGGATGTACATGGAATCTATTATGCTGAGTGAAATAAGTCAGAGAGAGAGAGAGAAAAACGCAGAATGGTCTCACTCATCTATGGGTTTTAAGAAAAATGAAAGACATTCTTGCAATAATAATTTTCAGACACAAAAGAGAAAAGAGCTGGAAGTTCCAGCTCACCTCAGGAAGCTCACCACAAATAGTGATGAGTTTAGTTAGAGAAATAACTACATTTTGAACTGTCCTAATAATGAGAATGTATGAGGGAAATGGAGAGCCTGTTTAAGAGTACAGGCGGGGGTCAGGTGGGGAGACATGGGACATTGGTGATGAGAATGTTGCACTGGTGATGGGGGGTGTTCTTTACATGACTGAAACCCAAACACAATCATGTATGTAATCAAGGTGATTAAATAAAATATATATATTAAAAAAAAGATTTTAATCCTCCCAATCCATGCACAGTGTATGTGTTTCCATTTCCTTTTGTCCTGTTTTATTTCTTTTGGGAGGGGGTTCGGTCACACCTGATGGCTCTCAGGGGTTATTCCTGGCTCTATGCTCAGAAATTGCTCCTGGCTCAGGGGATCATATGGGATGTCAGGGATCAAAACTGTGTTTGTCCTGGATCAGCTGAGTGCAAGGCAAATGCCCTTCTACTGTGCTACCACCAGGCCCCCTGTTTTATTTGTTGAAACAGTGTTTTGTAGTTTTCTTGTATATATGTCTTTCACCACTTTAGTTAAATTGATACCAAGATCCTTGATTTTCTTTCTTTTTCTTTTTTTTTTTTTTAAATATGGAACACTTCACGAATTTGCGTGTCATCCTTGCGCAGGGGCCATGCTAATCTTCTCTGTATCATTCCAATTTTAGTATATGTGCTGCCGAAGCGAGCACAAGATCCTTGATTTTCTAAGACAAATTGTGAATGGAATTTATTATTCTTTTTTTATCTCATTATTTATATATAGAAAAGCTAAGGATTTTTGTATATTAATTTTAGGTCCTACATATTACTATACAAATCTACTGTTTCTAGAAGCTTTTTTGTAGTTTTTTTCCCTTGGATTTTCTTTTTTTTTCTTTTTTTTTTTTTTTTTTTTGGTTTTTGGGCCACACCCAGTGATGCTCAGGGGTTACTCCTGGCTGTCTGCTCAGAAATAGCTCCTGGCAGGCACGGGGGACCATATGGGACACCGGGATTCAAACCAACCACCTTTGGTCCTGGATCAGCTGCTTGCAAGGCAAACGCCGCTGTGCTATCTCTCCGGGCCCTTTTCTTGGATTTTCTAAATATAGTACCATGTCATCTGCAAGCAGAGAAAACTTCATTCTTTCTTTCTGTCTAGATACCCTTATATATTTTTCTTGTCTGGTTACAATGGTGAGTATTTCTAGTACTATACTCAATAGAAGCAGTGAGAATGGGCAACCTTCTCTTGTACAGATCTTAAAGGAAAGGCTTTTAGTTTTTTTCCTCATTGAATATGTTTGTCGTGTGCTTTTTGTAAAAGGCTCTACTATATAGAGGAAAGTTCCTTTAGTTTCTATCTTTTTGAGAGTTTTTGTCATGAATACATGTTAGATCTTCTCAACTGCTTTCTCTGTCTGTATCTATTGATATGATAATATGGTTACATTATATTTTATTGATATGGTGCATTATATTGATTTACATGTTATTTTTACCATGCTTGCATCTCTGAGATGATTATTACTTGGTCATGGTATATGACTTTTTTTTAAATACTTTGGTATTCTACTTGCTACAAGTTGTGGTGGACTTTGTACTTGTGTTCATCAAGCATGTCATTCTGACAATCTTTTTATTTTAGTGTGTCGTCTGTTTGTTTTGGTACCAGGATGATATTAGCTTCATAGAAGCTGTTTGGAGTATTTTAGTTTCTTCACTTCCAGGAAGAACCTGAAAAGGATTAACTGTAGGTTCTCTTTAAAAGTTTACTATGGGGGCTGGAGCAGTGGCACAAGCAGTAAGGCATCTGCCTTGCACACACTAGCCTAGGGCAAACCGTGGTTTGATTCCCTGGCATGCCATATTGCCCCCCAAGCCAGGAGAGATTTCTTTTTTTTTTTTTGGTTTTTGGGCCACACCCGGCGTTGCTCAGGGGTACTCCTGGCTGTCTGCTCAGAAATAGCTCCTGGCAGGCACGGGGGACCATATGGGACACCGGGATTCGAACCAACCAACTTTGGTCCTGGATCGGCTGCTTGCAAGGCAAACACCGCTGTGCTATCTCTCCGGGCCCATCAGGAGAGATTTCTGAGTGCATAGTCAGGAGTAACCCCTGAGCATCACCAGGTATAGCCCAAAAACAAACAAACAAGTTTGGATATGGTAGATCTTTCTGTTTTAACTTTGGGAGATTATACAAGTCCAAGAATTTATCCAAATCTTCCAGATTCTCATATTTTGAGGCAGTTTCTCAAAGTAGTCTCTGATTACTCTTTGAATTTCTGTAGTATCTGTAGTGATCTCCCCCTTTTCATTTCTTATCCATTTTGTTAACTTTCTCTCTCTTCTTTTCATTATGAGTTTTGCAAATGGTTTATCAATCTTGTTTATTTTTTCAAAGAATTAACTTTTGCTATCGTTGATCTTTTGGATTGGTTTTTGGATTTCCACTTCATTAATTTCCACTTTAAGCTTTGTTATTTCCTTCTGCCTACCTTTTGTTTGGTTTGGTTCCTTTTGTTAATCATATCTTAATTTTATAAGCTGTGTCATTAAGCTATGTATGTAGGCTCCTTCTTCCTTCCTGATGTGTGCATGCAAAGCTATAAATTTACCTCTTAGTACCTCTTTTGTTGTGTCCCATTAATTCCGATCATTTGTATATACATTGAGATGCAAATACATTGAGATACATTTGTCTTGATTTCCTCTTTGATTTCATCCATGATACACTGGTTCTTGAGTAGTGCGCTGTTTATTTTTCATGTGTTGGGTTTTTTTCCTGTTTCCTTTCAAGGTCACTTCTAATTTTAGTGCCTTATGATCTGAATAGATAGTCTGTACAATTTCTAGTCTCTTGACTTTATGGACATATGTTTTATGGGTCAGCATGTGGTCTATCCTGGGAATGATTCATGTACATTGGAGAAGAATGTGTAACCAGTTCTGGGGATGGAGAGCCCTATATATATCTACTAGTCCACTTTCTTCCATTTCTCTTTTCAGATCTAGTATATTCTCATGTTTTAGACTGGTTGACCTATCACGAGATGACAGGGCAGTGCTGAGGTCTCCAATTATTTTTGTGTTGCAAGTGATGTCTTCTTTCAGATTTGTCAACAATTGTATTAAATATTTTGCTGGTCCCTCATTTGGTACATATATGTTTAGGTGTGTGATTTCTTTCACAACTTTTTTATTTTTCAAAACTGTTTACAACTTTTGTTGTACATAACCCTTGATTAGTAATAAATGTCCATCTTTGTCCCTTATAACTTTTCTGCGTCTAAAGTTTATGTCATCTGATATTAATATATCCACTCCAGCTTTGTTAATAGAGTTGTTTGCTTGGATTATTTGCTTCCAACCTCTGATTTTGAGTCTAAGTTTCACTACTCAGATGTGTTTCTTGTAGGCAGCAGAATGTTAGACTTGGCTTTTTTGTTGTTGTTTGTTTTGGGGCCACACCTGGTGATGCTCAGGGATTACTCCTGGCTGTGCACTCAGAAATCGCTCCTGACTTGGGGAACCAAATGGGATGCAAGGATTAAACCAAGGTCCATCCTGGGTCAGCCATGTGCAAGGCAAACACCCTACCACTGCACTATCTCTCTATCCCTTAGATTTAGCTTTTTGATTCATTTTGCCACTCTGTGTTTCTTAACTGGTGAATTAGTCCATTGTGGTTGAGAGAGATAATTGTCATGGGATTTACTGTCATCTTTGTGTAGAAGTTTAGCGTGTTAGTTGGTCTGTCTTGTCTTAAAGTAGATCCTTCAGTTTTACTTTTAAGGCTGGTTTTGAGCCTGTAAATTTTCTGAGTGGTTGTTAATCTGTGAAGCTATGTATACTTCCTTCAGAACTGAAAGTGAGTCTGGCTGAGTACAGTATTCTAGGTGAAGCATTCATTTCGTTGAGCTTTGTCACTGTATCCCACCACTGCTCTTTTGCACGTTATTATTATTTTTTTATCTTGCTGCTTTCAGTAGTCTATCCTTATCTGTGAGATTCATCATTGTGACTAGGATGTATGTGTTTTGGGGTGCTTTTCTTCAGGTCTCTTTTAGCTGGTGCTCTTTGGACATGCAGGATTTGGTTACATGCAGTAATTAGCTCTGGGAGTTTCTCTGCAATAATGTCCTTGACTGTACATTCTTCCTTTGGATTTGCTTCCTAGATCTCTTCGACTCCAGTGATTCTTATGTTGTTTCTGTTGAGTTTATCAAAGATTTCTATTTTCATCTGTTCACATACTTTAAGTACTTTCCATTGTCTGATCATTTGCATTAAGGCTCTTTTCCAATCTCTTCTCTTGTATGGAGTTTTATGCATCTCATCTTCCAGCTCCCTGATTCAGTCCTCAGCTGCTGTTGCTCTGTTGGAGAGGTTTTCCATTGAGATTTTCATTTAATTTACTGAGTTTTTCAGACCTGTTATTTCAGTTTGGAGGTTTCTGAATTCTATCTTCATTTCCTCTTGATTCTTATTTATGTTATGTGCAACTTGATCTATCTATCCTCCATATTTCTTTAAGCTCTATATGTGAGAGGCTATATTGGTGGTTGGCACTTTTAGAGTCATCAGAGCTGCCATCTTCATTCTCTATGCCTAGTGTTGGCCTGCATTGTTTCCCCCATTGTCTCTCTTGTTGTGTGGTTTATTCTACACATTATGGTGGGGTTCACTGGCTAGAAGATGCACTCCTCTTGCTCCATCCTCCTTGGGTGATTCCAGCTCACCTCCAATTATGCAGCTTCAGGAGGCACTCTGGGTGGGAGTTGGTCTCAAAAGCCACTGCTGATGGTAAGGCTGTAGACCCTTGCAATGACATTAGGCAGGCGATCAGGTTCCACCCTCCTTGGGCATTTCTGGCTAACTTCTGATCACACAGCTTCAGCAAGGACTTCTGGACTGGGGTTGGTCTCTGATCATTCAGCTTCAGCAGGGGCTTCCTGGTGGGGGTTGGTCTCAAAAGTCAAGGCTGATGGTCAAGCTGTAGTCCCTTACAAGGTTTTTGGCTGTGATCAGGCTCTACCTTTCCTCTTTAAAAGTTTGAAAGAGGGGCCAGAGCAGTAGGACAGTGATAGGGCATTTTCCTGGCACACTGCAGACCCTGGATGGGCCAGGGTTCAATCTCTGACATCTCATACAATCCCTGAGCTCAGGTATGGCCCCAAAACAAATAAACAAATAAAAGTGAATTTTTGAAACAATTCATCTAGGCCTGGACTTTATTTTTGAGAAGCCTATTTTAATGTTTTTTTCAATAGTGATAGGTCTGTTCAGGTATTTCAGATCATACTAATTAAAACTTCAGAGGTTATATGGCTCCAAAAATATATCCATTTCTACAAGGTTCTCTCATTTTGTGGCCTAATAATGCAAGGCATCAGGTCACATCCTTGCTCTAAATTCCTTAATTTCTGTATTGATATAAAATTTCCTCCTTCCCAATTTCTGTAGGGAGAAGATTCATTATATTCGAACTGAAGGTACTCATGGCCTTGAAAAGTTGTCCTATGATGCAGATCTGGTTATTTTGCTAAGGTAAGTTTCTGTGCCTAAAACTTCTAGAAATGCATTTGGAAGAGCTGACTTCTCCTTTGGAGAAACTCCAATATAGAAATTCTAGTGGCCTGGTACTTAATCACTTTATATTTACAACTGAGATATCCAGAGTGATGAATGGTTATTGATAAAGATTTTATTGTAATATTAAAGTGACACTAAGAATTTGCATGCTGAGATGAATCTTTCTATACATTAACAAAATTTAAGTGCTTTTGTTGTCTGGGGAATTGTAACTAACTCTCTCAAGGACATAGAATTAACCTTTTATTCCTTCCCTCCTCTCCTTTCTTTCCTCTTTCCTTCCGTTCTTCTTTCTTCCTTCCCTCTCCCCTCTTCCCTCCCTTTCTTCCCTTCTTCCTTCCATCCTTCCCTCTTTCCCTCTTCCCTCCCTCCCTCCTTCCATCCTTTCTTTCCTCCTCCATACCTCCCTTCTTTTCCTCCTTCCCTCCTCCATCTCTCCTTTCCTTCTTACTTCTTCCCTCATCCCTCTCTTTCTTCCTTCCCCCTCCTTCATTCCCTTCATTCCCTTCTTACCCCTCCTTCCTTGCCTCCTTCCCCTCCCTCCCTTCCTACCTTTCTTCCTTTCTCCCTCCTTCCCTTCCTTCCCTCATTCCCCTTCCTTTCTTCCTACCTTCCCACCTTCTTCCATCCCTTCCTACCTTCCCTCCTTCCTCCCTCTCTTTCTTCCTCCCTCCCTCCTTTACTTCCTTCTTCTCTTCATCCTTTCTTACTCTCTATCCTTCCTTCCATCTACCTTCCATCCCTCCTTCCTACCTTCCTTCCTTCCTTTTTTTGCAGTCTCTTTGAAGAAGAGATTATGTCCTATGTCCCTCTACAAGCTGCCTTCCACCCTGGGTACAGCTTTTCTCCCCGCTGTTCTCCATGTTCCTCACCTCAAAACTCCCCAGGTAATTTGAGTATCTGGCACTATATCTTTCATCTGTTTTAACACAGATGAAAGGAGGAAAAGATAAAATTGTTTTCAATCCTTCCCACATCTCAATTTTCTTTTTTTAATCCCAAATTGAAATGGTGACATCAATTTATTCTAAAATCACAGTCCATGTATACACATCCATATATCGATTTAGTGCATCCCACTGTTTTCCTAAACTTTCTATTAAATAAGAATGTCTGTGACCTCTAATTCTGGTCATTACAGAAAGTAATAGGTTCTCTGAGAAAATTTATAATTTACAAATAAAAGTGAAAGTTTCTTTCATTGAGCTCAAGAAAAAGTTAGAAAACCAAAAAAATATTAGAAAAAAAGTCAATCTTCCAATATCTGATTAAATTTTATAAATTAAATATATTAACTTGAATTAATTTAAATTTAATATCAAAGATTACATTTAATGTTATTTAAATGTTAAAATTAAATTTATTGTGAACAGAGCCATAGTACAGAGATAGTTTTAATGTATGATCTTAGCTACCTTCAACACTATCCATGTGCTCCAAACCACCCATCTACCATGTTCCTAAATAACTTCCTATCAACTTCATTGCTCTCTCCATCTATAGAACCCCTTCTTTTCTTTTTTTTTTAAATAAAAGTTTTATTTAAGTACCATAATTACAGGCATGATTGTAGTTGGGTTTCAGTCATAAACAGAACACCAGCCCCCTTCACCGGTCCAACATTCCCATTATCAAAGCTCCCCCTCTCTCCTCTCCCACCCTTGACTATATTCGAGACAGACATTCTACTTCTCTCATCAACAATCCCTTCCCAAATCTCAATTTTTAATTCAAAACACAATGTCCAAAATGATTATTTGTTGACTATTTGTAGCCTATTTTATGTATCCCAAGTAAGAGTAAATTTTATGTAATTAATTATTGAAATAATTTTTCTAAAAATGATAGTTCATGACACATAAAATTCAGTCTTCAACCTCAATAAATTTGGATCTCAACACATCTGTTTGTGATTTTCCTAAATCAACTTTCACATGATAAAAGCAAAGGTGAACATTTTATGAATGAAACCCCATCATGAACAACTTTGTAACATGGTTGTTCATCTAAAAAAATATGCAAACAGAACAAAACAAAAATCAAAGGTAACAACAAATAACATGGGCTATGTGACCTCTAAAGCCTTCAATATTGGACTATCTGACCCTAACAAGGAAAAATATCAGTAAACTCCTGTAACTAGAAACCCATCTTTGTACATATTAGTTGCCTTCTCACTTGTAAAGACACTAACTTGTAATGGTACTAACATCATTAAATATTACTTTTTGTAATGTTCAGTAATTTATAAGGGGTTATTAAATACTAATTTATTGTAAATATTGCTATTAGATGCTATAAGAACTAATTATGATGTGAGTTTATTAAATCATAGATTATTTGCATACTAGTAGTCACTATTATTGATCCTTTAAAGTTGAGAATGATTTTCTTACATGATGTATGTTTTCTTCCTCCTTTATATATTATAGGAAGAATGAACTGTTCAGTAAAATAAGATGAAAATATTGTTAATTGCTGGTTTATCAAGATAGTGAGCTTTGGTCAAGTTTATTCCTCCAAATGGAATCCAAATAGGGGAGTTGTATTTGCTTTACTTGGTTATCATGTTTATTTTAGTGGTAAATTCAAATTTCTTTTTTATAGATTTAAAAGTAAAAGGAATTCATTTAAAAAATCTAGCCATTTTTTGGGGGCCAGCGAGGTGGCGCTAGAGGTAAAGTGTCTGCCTTGCAAGCACTAGCCAAGGAAGGACCGTGGTTCGATTCCCCGGCGTCCCAGATGGTCATTGTTATTGTTAAGTCTTCTCAGTGTTAAGGGAAGTCTCTTTTGAGTAGGTCAATGTCAGAGCAGCAGTAGGGTCTTCCCTGGTAGAGGATTGCCTCCAGCTGATGTTATAGACAACCCTGGATGTTTCGTAGATGTCTTCGCTAGATCAGTGGTGAATGGAGAATGCCCATTCTTCTGAGGCCTGTGCCAGGTCATTATGTCAATTGAACTGTTTGTTTTCATTTGAAACTTTCTGTTCCTTTTTCTTTTTTTTCCTTTGCCAAATGTTAGTGAGACCATCTGATTTTTGTGTTTCTCCTTTGTTATATTTATTTTTATTAGGGTATTATAATTTACAGAATTGCCCATGATATAGTGTTTGAGATATACAATATTCCAACACTAGTAGTCTCTACTTCCTTCTGCAAATGCCCCCAAGTTCATCCCATGTATCCAGCCTTCGTTTGTGTCTCATTAGTGTTGTTGGTTCTATGGTTTAGATAAATACATTTAGCATACCTCTACATAACACCCTTTAGTTGTAAATCTGTTGTAAGAAAAATGTTTTCTTAAAACTAAGTAGCGGGCCCGGATGGATAGCACAGCAGCGTTTGCCTTGCAAGCAGCCGATCCAGGACCAAAGGTGGTTGGTTCGAATCCCGGTGTCCCATATGGTCCCTCCTGCCTGCCAGGAGCTATTTCTGAGCAGACAGCCAGGAGTAACTCCTGAGCACCGCGGGGTGTGGCCCAAAAACCAAAAAAAAAAACAACAACAAAAAAAAAACTAAGTAGCATTGCACTATATATGCTCATATATATACATATATATGCATATATTCCACAATTTTTGTCTACTTGGCTATTGCTGAACATAGATGTGCAGATGCTGGATTATATGATAATTCTATATCATTTTATTTTTTTTTAAGTTTTCATACTATTTTCCAAATAGTTTATATTCTCACCAAAAATAAATGAGAAATCATTTTCTTCACATCCCTGTGAGCACTTCTAGCCTTTTTTGTTGTAATATAGGCAACTGCTCGTTGTGTGCCTGCTTTTTGATTTTTATTATTTTTGGCTACTTATAACTCTGTGTGGTTAAGGGCACTCCTGAAAGTGTTTCAGGGATCATAGTGCTGATTATAAAGTCTGGGCTTCTCAAGCATAAAGCATGCGCTCAGGCCTTTGCCCAATTTCTCTAGTCACATTTGAGTTATCTCCCTTGCCCCACTCATTTTCAAGCATCGTGACACTTCTCATAGTATCACTCTCCTTCCTAAATATTTCCATCATCTTGGATGAATTCAATATCCACAATAGGATATATTCAATTCCCTGGCCTTTTCCTACTCAATAGTGACCTTCTTCACAGACTCAACCTAACTCATTTCACAGTCACCTTCCTGTCATTATTATTTTCCTAAAATCACCAATAAAACACATAACCATTTAGACATGTTCATTCAATCACTCTATCCCACACCATCCTTTGTCCTCTCCAGGTACCCCAACTAATGAGCCCCTCTTACTTTCTCTCTGTTATTTTTCCTCAATCCAACATAGATTTTATTATTTCAGTAACTTTCTTGTTATACCTTAAACTCAGTTTTATTTGTAGAACTCCACCCCAAAATAAACCTCACGATTTGCTTTATCTACCTCTGTAGTCAGGTAAATTTACCTGGAAGGGAAGATTACTAGTTATAAATTAATAATTTATCACCTCACATCATCCTTAATACCAAAAGAAATATTCTGCTATATTTTGATAACTTCCCTTTTTAAAACAGTTTCACTTGTCCCCATGCCTCTAACCTTTATATTTTAAATTATTAATATATTACCATGTATCATTATTAATATATTACTATAAAATAACCTTTATATTTTAAATTATTAATATATTACCATGTATCATTATTAATGTATTACTATAAAATATTACTGTGTAATATTAATATATTACACATTATTGTATTATATATTCAAGCCACAATATACTTTCTTCCTTCACTGAAGAAAGTGAACTTATTAGACAAAAACTCTCTCAAATGCTTGTTTTCAGTCCACCAAGCCTATGAAAGCTATCTCTGTTCTCCTCCATTTAGGCCTCTGCCCTGTAGATATCTTCACTAAATTTATTATTATTTTTGGACATCAGTCTAAGGAACATTTCTCAGTCCTCCTTCTAACTTTTCAATACATATAATATTTATTGACCACATTTCCCTTAAGTAATCTAGTCGGTTTTTCTTATGCATGTCCTCTATTTCTTTTGCTACCTTCTATTCTAACATCCTCAAGACTCAGTTCCAGATCTATTTTATTCCATATCAAATTTGTCTCCTTCTAATCAAACATTCAAAGGGAACATACTTATATTCTGCTTTCACTCCACAGGCTGTCTTCACTGACATCCATTTCAGTACATTTATACATTTGTTATCACAGTCTATTCATTTACTAAATATAAAACTCTCTCTTCCTAACAATTAATATTTAGCTTATAATTTCTAAAAAAAATACCTCTAATGTGACAACTTCTCATCTCCACCATGTCTAATACTAACTTTTAAATTGGGTTATTTAAATTCATTGTGGTACTTATATTTTTCTTTTTTCTGCTACAGAACAACTAATGATTTCATACTTCAGATCACATTATGTCAGTTCCCATACAATGGATTCCTATTAAATTTTACATAAAAGAGAGTTGCTAAACAGTGCACCTTGTCTTTTTGTCATATTTTTTTGCTCTACTCTCAGACTTCGCTTTGCATTACTCTGCTCCTAATATTTTACACTCCACAAAAAATGGAAAACAAATTTCCACTCTTCCACATGCTACATGCTACTCTAATTGCATTTCTTCTCCAAATTTACCAGTCAAGTGGAAATAGTTTTGACTCCTTCAAGCAAATTCATATATACTTATTTTTTTAGATATCTAAATGTTTTAGTTAAGCTTTCCTGAAAGTATTGCATTATCTCAAAAGTATTCCATTGTCTCAAAAAATTGAATTCCTTTCCTGGCCAAACAGTAAGCATCTGAAAGAGATGATAATTATATTTGGGTTTTTGTAAACTTTCTAGTTCCAGACTTCTCTAGCTTGTAAGTTTAATACTAGTAATTTAGCAATTATTGTTTAGTTATTGAAGAAGCAAACAATCGTTCTGGTCATTTGCAGAAATGCAGAACTTATTTTTTCTATTTCTTTTAAATTCAAACATAATAAAACATTTACAAAGCACTAAAAGTTATACAAAATACTTTTATGTAGACTGAAGGAATTATTGGGATTTTTTTTTGTCTGTTTTGGGGTCATGCCCTATGGTGCTCAAAGCTTACACCTGGCTATGCACTCAGGAATCACTCCTGGCGGTGCTCTGGGGACAAATAGGATGCCGGGTGTTGGACTCACATTGGTCACATGAAAAGCAAACACCTATTTCTTCAGTCTTGGAATTATTATTATTGTGAACTTTATTCTTTGTTATATAAGGTAATCTAATATAAAGTTTTAAATTCTCAGGACCCAGTATTCAGCCTGAATGTTAAACACCAAATATAAATATAGTCAGAAAAATTATACATATAAATTACGCACCTAATTATTTTTATAGTCACTTCTAATAGTATCTTACAGGAAAAGTTTATTCTAGATTTTATTATGTAAGACATTATTTATCTAAAATTAAATCAATAAAAAGTTTATCCAAGGTATTTTAAGAGAAATACAGCTTGAAATAATTGGAATGGAAGATAGTTTTATTCTCAGGATTCATCTTTTGTTTTATTATGTTTGTTATAAATGTCACTGAGGGAATGATGAAAAGTAGCAAAAATTTGAGGAAGAAAATATGAAAATGTAAGTAAAAATATGCCTGTTTGCTTCAACCTTTTACATTTCTGTTCTTTAATAAAAATATAATGAACATCAGCCTGTGTGCTTTTCACTGCAGGTTTGCAGAGAGCCAGTGCAAGAGCCCCTTCACCTTACCGGAGAGACTTTGAGGCCAAGCTCCGAAATTTCTACAGAAAACTGGAAGCCAAAGGATTTGGTCAGGGTCCAGGGAAAATTAAGTGAGTGCTCCTATGCTTGGCACAGGATTCAGATGGTAGATTCTTATAATTCCACCACCTCCATTTAGCTGCATTTTTAAAAATTGCTACTGTGATGTGACTGCCATGGATTTAATTCCATGATAGTATTCTCTGAACATTTCTGTTCATCAGTAGGAGGGAGGAAGAACTTGTGAAGTTGTAATGTAAAAACCAAGTTGTTACCTCAATTTTATAAAGAATAGAATTAGTAAGGGAGATTGGAGGGAAAGAGAAGAGAAAGAAAGGAGCAAGACAAAGCATCTTTTTCAAAGGTATTTAGAAAATCAATGAAAAGCCTTTTCAGAAAAAAAGAAATCTTAAACAATATAAAATATAACTTATTTCCTTTATTCTTAGGACAAATAAAACTTCATCAAATTAATGTGTTCTGTGTAACTTAGTGTTGAATAGAAATTTCAAATCTGTTTTTCTCTTCTGGGCTTATTATTTTCATCTTGAAATTCAAACCCAAACTCAGGAATGCACAAAAAAATTCTTTAAAATAATTGGATTTGATCAAAGGTGTTTAGCATTATATTCTCAATATTTAAAACTAACAGATTGTGTGCCTTTTTATTCCTTTTGATGGAGAGGCTGGTGTATGAGATAATAAGCCAGAGTTCTACTTTTATTTCTACCCACTCCCTCTCCCTTCAACATCAGAGTTTGAAAACCACTGCTCATGGCCCACATTGCTTCTTCCCAGGCTCATCATCCGTCGAGACCACTTGCTGGAAGGAACTTTCAATCAGGTGATGGCTTATTCTCGGAAGGAACTCCAGCGAAACAAGCTCTATGTCACTTTTGTTGGAGAGGAGGGGTAAGGCTTTAGCAGTTTTATGCAGACACTACAAATACAATTTAGAAAATACAGTGGCCCCTATCTTGGGTGATTTTTCTCAAAAAGGGAGGGCAACACTGGTAGTGGGAATGCCCCTCATTCATTGTCACTATGTGCCTTAAATATAACTGTGAAAGATTTCTAATTCACTTTTACCACAATAAAAAATTAAAAAAAAAAAAAAAAGGAGCAGGCTATCTCTAAGCCTTTGTGCAACAGGATTCTGATTATGTTCTCTGGGGAAGTCTGAATAGTGTCAAACTCGGTTTCAAGTACAAAAGCCTAAGAGTTAAATTATATTGTTGAAGTATAAACTTCATTATGTAATGAAATTAATTATGCAATTATATATCGTTAAATTGTAAGCTTCATTATATAAATTTAAATTATATATGTTGAAGTATATAAACCAAGAATACAGTCCAGAAGTATTAAATTTTTATTTTTTACTTCTACTTGGCTACTAAAAGTACACATTATCCTACAGTGCACCTATATAGCTACATAAAAAATATTTCATGTAATTTAAGAAAAAACTAATTCAACTGAGAAAGAAATATCTGAATGAATTTCAAGTTCATATTCATGCATACAAGTGTGGACACATTTCCTGTTAAAGAAAATTTTAGGTATCCACACAACAGAGTCCTTATTTTTAATTAACTATCTGTGTGTTTTATAACACACATGAAGTGAAGGGCCCCCTAGGTGCTGCCAGACAGCAATCTTCAGCAGAGTTCCACCTGGCAGTGCTTGAAGAACCCCTGGTTTCTGGTATTGTCTTGCTGCATTTTATTTTTAATTTGGGCTATCTGACTCTACAATTGTTTATTTTGGAGAAAGGGGGAACACCTAGGAATACCTGGAAGTTCTTGAAGACTACTATCCTGATTTTTTGCTTTGGAGTCGCCCCCCACTTTGTGCTCTGGGACAATAATGAATTAAATCCAGGGCTTCAGCAGGCAAAACTTGTTCTTAGCTCTTGAGCTATTTCTGTGGCCCAGATTTTATATTATTGAACAAAGATTAGCTCTTTTGAAAGTTTATTCATGAATATCTAAGGATATCTTCCCCGAACAATTTTTAATATAATATTCTTTTAAAAATTGATATTCTCATTGAGATCTACTCTAAAGAATTGATAATACTCTTTGCTTGCCACTGTTTAACTCTGAAAGAGCACAGTAGTGGATTAGAGTAGATTAGAGACAGGTCTTCCACATTGCCACATAATGAGATACCTGGGCTTCTTCTTCCTTTACAGCCTGGACTACAGTGGTCCTTCACGAGAGTTCTTCTTCCTTTTGTCTCAAGAGCTCTTCAATCCTTACTATGGACTCTTTGAATATTCTGCAAATGATACGTATACAGTGCAGATTAGTCCCATGTCTGCATTTGTGGAAAACCATCTTGAATGGTAAGATCTGATATTTTTCTTCCTTTATAATATTTGAAGGTTCTAGCTTTAGAAGTTAGTATTTTTTGCAAACCATCATGTTTAAGATCAGTGGGACAGATATTATGACAGAAGAGTGAATAACAGTCTTCAGAAGGAAGACCCTCTATTATTTTTGCCAATATACAGAATAAATTGTTAATAAAACATACTGGTAAATCTCAGATTCAAATTGATGTAAGATACAATAATTCATTTTTAATTGTACACTAAGGTAAGTAGACATAGGTACTGATTATTGATCAACACCCCTAGTGGACTTGGGGGACCATATGGGATGCCAGGGATTGAACTAGTGTTTGGTGCAAGGCAAGTACTTTTACCCAGCCATACAGTGGCCTTAAGTGACAAATTGTATTTACCTCATAAATAGTTGCTTTCCTGTGTCTATGCACATCTATCTAGAGATGTATATATTAAAATTATATTACATTACCAAGAAAAATATCCCCTCAGTTCAAGACATAGGATGAAGAATTGGAGTGTCATGTCATAGGATAAAAAGAGGAATTATTATAGCACCTCTTATAATAAGATCTTTGAGAAGAAAACTCATCAGACAACTGACAAAAGGTGTGCCAAAATTATTAGTAATAACATAGAAGGGGCAAGAAGCAGACCCTTCTCTCATTCACTACGAATAGGAAAAAGCAGGATATTTGATACAGAATACTAAGTTTGTGGGGTTAGGGATGCTTAAAAACTTAGAGAGAGAGAGAGGTGAGTTCTCTGGTGATAGTTATGATGTTAGAATGATATACAGGTGACATCATCACTAATATTATTGTAAACCATAGCATGATATGTGAGAGAGAAATACAGTGTAAGACCAAGGTTTAAGGGTCACAGTTGGGTGTACCAATAATACTTTAATGGATGTTATGTGAAGTAGAAGGTATATAAAGAAAAGTATTTGCAGATTTTGTTATACAAATTGGCATATTAGTATGCAACTGGACTTATGGCCTGGTTAGCAAGAAGGCAACTGGACTGGAAATGTTCAGTGAAACATTAACACAGTTGAAGTGTTTCTTTGTTGGAAATTGAGTGCTCAGAATTGTACAGTTGGAGCCATGCTAAAGAATACTGAATCTGGGAGGAGTGTGATGAGAAAATAAATAGGACTGGAGGAGGCAAAAGATATAATGGAAGGAGAAAAGACAGACTAAAAGGTAGAAATTGGAGGAAGTGTGTAGGTAGGCAGTAGAAAGAAGTCTTTGGTGGGATTTATTGGGACGGCTCAATTTAGGATATTAGGAAGTGGGTTTAGATGAGCAAGGAACCTATGATGTGATCTGCATATTTGCTATATAAAAGTAGTCTCAATCTCCCTTGAAACAGGTATCTAATTAATTCCCAGCACCTACTTTCAATAGGTTTTGTCCTCTCTTTACAAAAATTACTTAAAATTTTTGAAGCAGTGTGATTTACCATTAAATATAGGATTTCATTATAACAATGTTCCAACACCAACCTTTACCAGTGTTTTCTTGCTTCCACCATTGTATTAGGGTCCCCTCCCAACCATCTCCTGCCCTTGGTAAGACCAATTCTGAAAACAAGTTCTCAGGTTCTATTATCTTTGACTATTTATTATTCCCAAAATTATGTTTCTTCATATTCCACATATGAAAAATCATTTTGCCCTATGCTCCTCTCTTTTGTGAAGGGGCCCAACAGGCCATATCAATGTGTCTGTTACACACTGAGGAAGATATGATATGACGGTCCTTATAAAATACAAAAACCCAGACACCTACCCTGAAGATGCTAGGATTTGTAACTTTAAAGAATTTGAAAACCATCATAGTCCCACTCATATCACCAATACTTGCTATGTAACTGAAGATAAAATTGATAAAATTGCAAATATGGATCTAAATGGAGTTGATGCAAGATAATTTGCCATCATTAGCTACTCATTAAAAGGTATTTGTTTTGAAGTGGATAGAAATATTCTCTGTGAAGATTTCAACTCTCCAAAGCTTCAGCTCTGAAGCTCTTTTCTCAGGTTCCTAGTGGAAGAGCTAGGATGTAAAACCAGCACCATTGTATAGGAAACCTCAAATGAAGTCACACTCCTTTCTCATCAGTACTCATTTCTAGGTGTTTTTCTACAATTTATTTTGTCTTGTGATTATACAGATGTAGGAATGAAGGGAATTTTCCCTTTACATTTCTTGATCCTTCTTGAACTGTTTGAGCAGATAAATTAATGTCAGAGAGATTAGTAAGAATAAATTTAATTAAATAGGTTATATTGCTATAAATTAAGAATAAGACTATGGCTTTTAATTCTTGACAAGTGAATGGGATAGAGGCTGAGGTAATTAATAACAGAGGGTTGAGACTCACACAATGAGAGGAAAATGTTTCATATCACAAGACCAGACACTTTGCAACTAGATGTCTGTCATATAGATAGTGGTTTTGTATATTCTAGGTGAGAGCAGATCAAATTAAAATTCTGTATAATAGAACAAAAACAATTATTCCTGATTTCTTTTGTTTCTAGACAAGTGTAAGAATATAATTAACATTCTATGTATTTACATTAAATAAATTGAAAATATCAATTTGAGGTGAGGAGTTTCTGTGTAGGGTATTTTGAGACCACTTCTAGTGACACGTCACTACTGAGCCAAATGATACTAGTATCTAGTGATGCAATACTATTCAAGTACAGTAATTTCTTTAAATACCCAATTTCTTGGGAGGAATGTAAGGACTGATGATCAAACCAAAAAATTGCAATATATTAAAATATATAAAACAACTTTGAATCTAGGGTCAGTGAAGTTGATTTGAATATTTTTAATAATTCATTGAGTAACTTTAAAATTGAAATAAGAAACATGCTGAAGTTGAGTTAAATAAAGTATTTATTAATTCATTTAATTATTTAAAAATTGAATAATTGGAATAAGGAACATGTGAGCATGTTTGATATGCTTGTGAAGAGATAGCAAAATTCTAATAGAAAATATGTTGACCTAGAAATTACCTGCCCACAAAAAGCAGATGAATGGCACAGCAAGCCAGCATGACCAACAAAACCTAAAATTCAAGTATGAACTGTTAGTTGTTCCTTAAACTCAACATTGTTAGCCCAGTCATTAAATGATACTAATGAACTTCAAAAGTGGTTCCAATAACTCTGAGACAGAGGTCTACAAAATAATTGTTTTCTACTAGCAAAGTAAAAAATGATCATAGTCCACTAAAGAACAGACTTAGAGGCATAGTATAGTTTAATTTGAAAAAAAAAAACAACACAACAATGATAATTTAACATATTTTTACAATTTGAATACCTTTAACATGAGTATGTTAACACCAAAAATGCAACACATTGACCATCTTGATGACTGTGCTGATCGGCATCACTTGTAGATTTTTGTAATGTAAATTAAGTTATATAAGTACTATTCTCTATGCTGTAGAGTGATTTGCATTATAAGACAAGACTCCCTGGGGGTCCCCAGCAGGAAGAAGTAATCAAGACTCTGATACCTGGAGAACTGTGGACAGGAAAGATTTTTTTCCTTTATTGGTATTTTATTCAGTTACCTATCTAAGCACTAAAAATGTATTTTCTTTTCGTCTCATAATTACTATATGTAATTATGTACTACGCAACCTGTGCTCACAAGAACTACTGTCTTAAAAATTAAAGTTAGGGGGCCAGCGAGGTGGCGCTAGAGGTAAGGTGTCTGCCTTGCAAGCGCTAGCCAAGGAAGTACCAAGGTTCGATCCCCCTGCGTTCATATGGTCCCCCCAAGCCAGGGGCAATTTCTGAGCGCTTAGCCAGGAGTAACCCCTGAGCATCAAACAGGTGTGGCCCGAAAAACCAAAAAAAGAAAAAAATTAAAGTGAGGTAAGATAGTAAAAGATGCACAAGTACTTTTTCTAGAATTTTGTAATTAATGTAATTATATATCTTAGCAATTAATCAATTGGTAATTTTTATTAAATATAATAAAGGTTTACTAGATAGACCTTTATTAAATAAACCTAATTATTATTTTATTAAATAAAATATATACAAGGTTTAGAATAAAGTCATGAATTCAAAGTTTCCATTTTCTTATTCTCATAGTTTCTTTGGCTATTTAGGGAATTTTATAGTCTGTACTAATATCAGTAACTTCTATGTGATTGAGGAATGCCATTAGAATTTTGGTAAAGAATAGCATAAAATCTGGGGTCGGGTAGGTGGCGCTGGAGGTAAGGTGTCTGCCTTGCAAGCGCTAGCCAAGGAAGGACCTCGGTTCGATCCCCCGGCGTCCCATATGGTCCCCCCAAGCCAGGGGCGATTTCTGAGCACATAGCCAGGAGTAACCCCTGAGCATCAAACGGGTGTGGCCCAAAAACCAAAAAAAAAAAAAATAGCATAAAATCTTTATTATGATTGGATAGGATAATAATTTTCCAGTGATTTCCATATGTATTTCAATGAAAATGAATTTTTCCCATTTCCCTTTGTCTCCTATTACTTATTTTAATAGTGATGATTCTTTTTGAGAGATATATTTATTCCTTTACTAAATTGATTGTTTCTTTGTTTAGTTTATAGTTTATTTTAAACACAATTGTAAATATAATTGTTTTTATTTCTCTTCTAGTGTGTTGTTTGTGCATAGAATGCTGTAATTTTATGTGCTGATTTTATGCTCTGCTACTTTACCATATTTATTTGTTTCAAAACAATTTTTTGTAAAGTCTTCAGGGCATAGTATAAATTACTCTGAAAAAAACAACAATGATAATTTGACATATTTTTACAATTTGAATAGCTTTGATTTCTTTTTCTTTAAGGATTGTTAGATCAAAGACTTCCTATACAATTCTGGTAATAGTGAAGGAAGTGCAATTCTATTCTTTTTTTTTTTTAAGGGACACACCAGGGTTTTTTAGGAATTATTCCTGGTGGCGTGTTGGGGACTATTTGGAGGGGGGCATTTGGTGTATAGAGGATTGAACCTAGATCATCATCTACATGCAAAGCAAATGTCCTACCTGCTGTAGTATCTCACCAGCCCCTTCTCTCTCTATTCTGCATAGCTCTATTCCCACTTTATAGAGTTTTTATCATGAGTATGTGCTTAATAGGTCAGAAGGTTTCTGTGCATTACTAATATAAAAATTATTAAAAATAATAATATCCTGTGACAATAGAGAGAAGGACCAGGAGGACTAGTACATAATAGGAACCTTGCCACAAATAGTTAAGCATTGCAGTTAGGGTAGAGAATGACAATGATGTGACAATGATAGTTGGAACTGATCACTCTGGACAAAAACAGATGCTACAAGGGGACAACGTGGTGCATACCCCTTTATTAACAGTAATGCAAAGCACAGTGTCAAAAAGGGGAATAAAAGAAGAGAGAGAAGTAAAATGCTTGCCCTAGAGGCAGGTTGGGTTGGATAGGGGAAACTGATGAAGGGTGGTATTCATTGTATGAATGAAACTCAATCATGAACAATTTTGTAACCATGGTGCTTAAAGAAGTTATAAAAATCATAATTGGTGGCTGGAGAGATAACATGGAGGTAAGGTGTTTGCCTTGCAAACACAAGGATAATGGTTCGAATCCTGGCATCCCATATGGTCCCCAGAACCTGCCAGGAGCAATTCCTGAGCATAGAGCCAGGAGTAACCACAGAGAGCTGCCGGGTGTGACCCAAAAACCCTCCAAAAGTTATAATTGTGTTATTATTAAATTTATTAAGACAATAATTTATAAAGTTTATAATAGAGTTTTTTCAGGCATACTATGTTCCAACACCAATACACCACCAGTGCTTCCTGTCTACCAATATCTTGAGGTTCTTGCCTGCCACCTAGCCTGCTCTCTTGACAGATGGAAAATCAATTTATTTCATTGATCCCACAAAACTTAAAGGGATGGCAAATGGAATTATCATAGAATAAATAAAATTTAATTTTATGATTGATTGTTATTTTAATCAGTATAAATAAAACATTAGTTTATTATTAAACATGTTTAAAATTTTATTAGCAGGCTAGGATTAGAAAGCAAACTTATGCACCATTACTGAGTGCCATATATAATGCCACTGGCTGGGAAGTTTTTTCTAAATTTTAGTGAAGCTCCTTTAATTTTTATTTCAAAACTGGTTTCAAGGCTATGATCCCTTTGCTATTGCTTGTCCATAAAGCTCCAAAATTATTCCTTCAAATATAAATGATGATCTAGCTGGATAATGATTCTTGGTGAAGTATTTATTGAGTTTTTGTAATATGTCCCTCCATAGTCTTCCCAGAATTGTATTTAATTGGTCTGTACATCTTAAAAACTCTCTTTGTCTGCAAGTTCCTTTTTGTTTGTTTGTTTTTGGACCACACCCAGTGACTCTCAGGGGTTACTCCTGGCTATGCTCTCAGAAATTGATTCTGGCTTGGGGGACCATATGGGACGCTGGGGATTCAACCCAGGACCGTCCTGGGTCAGCCACATAAGGCAAATTCCCTACAACTATGCTATCTCTTCAGCCCCAGAATTTCCTTTCTTGATCTTACTTAATTCAGTAGATTGTTTCTATCTTAGGATTTTGTCATTTTGATTTTAATGTGTCTAGTTTTCTAATATGTTTGAGTTTACTTTTTTCTGGGACCCTTTGGGCCTAATGAATCTTGGTGTCTGTAATCCTCAACTGTGGGGGATTTCTTATCAATTCATTCCTTCCTTCCTTCCTTCCTTCCTTCCTTCCTTCCTTCCTTCCTTCCTTCCTTCCTTCCTTCCTTCCTTCCTTCCTTCCTCCTTCCTTCCTTCCTTCCTTCCTTCCTTCCTTCCTTCCTTCCTTCCTTCCTTCCTTCCTTCCTTCCTTCCTTCCTTCCTTCCTTCCTTCCTTCCTTCCTTCCTTCCTTCCTTCCTTCTTGTCACAATACCCGTTTAATGCTCAGGGGTTTCTCCTGGCTAAGCACTCAGAAATTGCCCCTGGCTTGGGGGGACCATATGGGACGCCGGGGGACCGAACCGCGGTCCTTCCTTGGCTAGCGCTTGCAAGGCAGACACTTTACCTCTAGCGCCACCTCTCCGGCCCCATCTTTATTGTTTCTTTTTTTTTTTTTTTTTTTTGGTTTTTGGGCCACACCCGTTGACGCTCAGGGGTTACTCCTGGCTATGCGCTCAGAAGTTGCTCCTGGCTTGGGGGACCATATGGGACACCGGGGGATCGAACTGCGGTCCGTCCGAGGCTAGCGCAGGCAAGGCAGGCAACCTTACCTCTTGCGCCACTGCCCGGCCCCATCTTTATTGTTTCTTCATCACATTTGTCTTTCTGTTATTCAGGGACAATGGTGATGCTTACATTGTTCCACTTGGAACCTTTCCCATAGTTCTCTGGTATGTAGTACATTTCTTTTCAGACTACATCTCACCTTCTCATCATGGAGTTCCTTAATCTTTTTTCTTAGCTCCTGTTATTCTGCTCATCAGTCTTTTTTTTTTTTTTTTTGGTTTTTGGGCCACACCCGGTGATGCTCAGGGGTTACTCCTGGCTATGCGCTCAGAAGTCGCTCCTGGCTTGGGGGACCATATGGGATGCCGGGGGATCGAACCGTGGTCCGTCCGAGGCTAGCGCAGGCAAGGCAGGCACCTTACCTCTAGCGCCACCGCCCGGCCCCCCTCATCAGTCTTCTATTGACTTTTTATATCACCTACCATCTGTTCAATTTTATAATTTCTAATTATAGTTGTTTTTTCATTTAGATACTAACACTTTCCTGTGCCTTGCTGATTACTTTTGCTACTGTTTCTTTGAACTTGAATAACCTTATTATAATGTCACTAAAGATATTGAAGATTTACTGATGGTGTTTATTTCCTCATATTATTTTTATTCATTGAGCTTGTTGGGTTTCTATGTGCTTTCCCCATTTTTGGTCAATCTTGTTTATTCTTGTGAAAAACTAACTCTTGGAATTCACTGAGGAGTTGTGTTATTATTATTTCTGAATGATTTCTATTTTTTCTTAAGGGGGCCTCCAAAGTGGTAGTTAGGAAGTCCAAGGTAATTCTCCGCCATCTGGGCTGGAAAACATTTCAATGAAAGGACCCATGTATGTCATGTTGCTCAGACTTTGCAATTTTGATGATTATTTGGAACACCTGGAGAGTGCTTGGAGGCATCTAAAGTGACACAATGTGATGTTTAGGTGATTTCAGAAAAGCACCTGGTAATACTTAGGAATTATGTGGTGTTGAGGATCAAACTGGGATTGTCATTTTTACACTATACTATCTCTCTGCCATCTAGATCAAATAGTTTTGCAGTAATTTTTATTAATTTCTTCCATTGCCTTTATGTTTCAATTGTACTTTTTTTCTATTTTTCAGGTGTGAGGTTAGTTTGAGTTTTTTTCTTGTTTTCTGTTCATGCTGCCATGAGTGGTCATTAGAATATTACTACAGCAAAAAGTAGCTTGTTTTATTTGTATTTGGTCCACACCTGGCTGTGCTCAGGGTTTACTCCTGGAGGGATCATTCTTAATGGAATCTTGGAACTATGTGAGATGCCAAGGATTGAAGCCAGACTAGCCATATAAAAGGCAAATGCCCTAACTACATATCCTCAGCTCTACTGATAGTTTGTTTTGTAATTCTTATTCTTTTCCATGATATTTTTCCCTTTCTTTGATTTACTCTTTTGGGGTGGTGGATGCACTTAATCTTCAAGAGTCACACCTGCTTCTTTTTCAGTGTCTTCACTTGGCACTGCTAAAAGATCCATGTAAGGCATTATGATTCAAATGAGTATTGTCACTGCAGTTACACAGTAAGCAAACACCTTAATCTGTGTATTATCTTTCTGGCTAGTCCTTGATTTCCTCTTTAACCTAATGTTTGTTCAGTGTTATGATTTTAGTCTCAAATGTTTGTGTTCTTCTGGACTTTATTTATGGTTAATTTTTACCTATATAACATTCTGGTCTAAAAACAGAAAATAAAGTTTTAATTTGTATAACTTTATGAACTTTATGAATAATATTTTTGTCCCAACATGTGTTATATCCTAACTAATGTTCCATGATCACTAAAGAAGAATCTTTATTTTGTTTTGAGGAGGTGAATAGCCTTGTATTATTCTACTAATATCATAATATCTACTTCTTGAAGATTGCAATTAGTTATTCATTTTCTAACTGATTAATCTGTTCAATGATGAGAGCAGGGATATTAAAAGTCTACTTCTACTAATACAACCACATTAGGAAAAGAGAAAACACTCAAATCAACAACCTAAACACACACCTCAAAAGTATGGAGACAGAACAATAAATTATTAAAAAGAAAAGTAGTAGAGCATTAAAATAAAAACTAGATACAAAAATCAATAAAGAAATAAGAAACAGTCAATAAAACCAGGAACTAGTTCTTTGAAAGAATAAATAAGATCTATTAAAAAAAAACCTTTTGCGGGCCCGGAGATATAGCACAGTAGCGTTTGCCTTGCAAGCAGCCGATCCAGGACCAAAGGTGGTTGGTTCAAATCCCGGTGTCCCATATGGTCCCCCGTGCCTGCCAGGAGCTATTTCTGAGCAGACAGCCAGGAGTAACCCCTGAGCACCGCTGGGTGTGGCCCAAAAAAAAAAAAAAAAAAAAACCTTTTGCTAGGCTCATTAGAAAAAAGAAGAAAAATGCCTAAACAAATTGGATCAGAGACAAAGGGGAAATATTATAACAGAACTCTTAGAAATTCAAGATATTATGATAATTTACTATGAAGAGTTTTATACTGTTAAGCCAAAGAACTAGAGAAATGGACAGAATCATTGAACTGTGTGATCTTCTAAAACTGAATGAAGAAAAAAATAGAAAACCTGAACAGGCCACTACAATCTAAGAAATCGAGACAATAATTAAGATTCTCCACAGGAACAAATGTCCTGGTCCAGATGGATTCATTGGTGACTTCTATCAAACCTTCAGGCAAGGTACTTCTCAAGCTCTTCCAAAATATTAATGAAACAAGAGTCCTTCCTAACAGCTGAAGCTAACATTGCAAAAATATCCAAAAAAGAAAATAAACAGTACTACAAGATAATTTCAGACCAATTTCCATGATGAGCATTTATACAAAAGTGATCAAACTTTTTAGTAAATCAAATCCAACAACATCAAAAAAATCATAAACAATTCTCTAGTTGGACTTACCCCATGAATACAAGGGTGATTCAACTTATGTAAATCAATAAATATTATGTACATAATAGAATAAAGTTCGATTATGGAAATCAGACTAGAAATAATCAAAAGGACCCAAATTAGAAAGGAAGTCAAATAACCTTTATTTGTAGATAATCTGTTATCTATAGAAACCTAAAGAGTGCATTAAAAATTAGAGAAAACAAACCAATATTAGAAAAATTACTGGTACCAAAGTCAGAATGCAAATATCTGTCATATTCCTACATACAACTTTCGAATTTGAAGAAAAAGTGATAGAAATTTATCCTATTCAAATAGTATTCAAATATCAAGTCTCTGGAATTGATTTAATAGAGGAAGTAAATCATGCCACTTCAGAAATAGAAGTCAGTGCAGTGATTGTGAAACAGTGACTACTAATGAGGCCAGAAGATAGTTTCCCACTTGAAATACCCTAGCAGTGAGAAGCCATCAAGAGTAAAGTGGGAAAAACTACAAAAAGAAGCAGGGTAGATCAGCTCAAAATCTGCAATAGGTAGTGGGTGAAGATTATAATTCAGAGGACTCAATCAGGAACCACCACCTATATAATCTTCCTGAAAAGAACTTCAGAGTGGAAAAGCTATAGGTTCTATAGAGAGGTGGCTGGCTTTAAAATTAACACACAAAATCCAGTGGCTTTCCTATACACAAAAAAAAGAAAGAAAAGAAATTTATTTTTAATTTTTTATTTAAACTATTGTGATTTGAAAAGTTATTCACAGTTGGGTTTTAGACATACAATGTTTCAGGAACAATCCCATTATTAGTGTCAACATCCCTTAACCACTATTCCCAGAGTCCATCCCAAGCCACCATCCCTCCACCCCAGTCTGGGCCTGTTTTTAATTTTGGTTGTTAAAGTTTGGGTCTCATGATTTCATTGTTGTTAACTGTCTCAGATATTTAGTTCTCTTCTTTCTTAACACCATCAGTGCATCTGAGTACACTTAGCCCTGTCTACCATCATTTTATATGTGTCATTCTCCTTCCCTCTTCAATTTCTTTCCTTTTCCTCACTGTATTCTGGGGCCTAAGGTGTTCTCCACAGCACCATATAAGCCATTTCATTTCTTCATGCAGTTATATAAATACCACATATAAGTGATATCTTTTATTTATCCTTCTTCTGGCTGACTTTATTTAACATATCTTCCAGATTCATTCATGTTGTAATGAATTGCATGATGGCATCATTCCTTACAGCTATGTAATATTCCATTTCAATATATATGCACAACATCTTCATGATTGTGCATCTGTTTTTGGACATCTAGGTTGATTCCAACTGTGTTAGTCATTGTAATGAGAGCTGTGATGAACAGTGGTATGCATTTTGGTGAGTGCTTTTCTGTTCTAGAGATAAATACCCCAAAGCAGAGTTTCTGGGTTCGATGGCAGTTTTATTCTGAGTTTACTGAGAACACTTCACACTTTTTTCCATTGGGGTTGGACCAAGCGGCATTCCACTAGCAGTGGATTAGAGATATATTTTTTAAAATATTCCATTCACAATTGTGCCTCAGAAAATCAAGTAACTAAGAATTGTCTTAATAAAAGAGTAAAAGAAACACCTATACAAAGAAAACTAAAACATACTACTTCAGGAAATAAAAAAGAACACAAAAATAAAAAAAATCCCTGTTTATAGCTTTAAAAGATTAACGTCACTAAAATGGCAACACTTCCAAATGTATTGTACAGATTTAATGCAGATAAATCTATAAAGATATAAAATATAAAGATGCCCATGACATTTTTTCAAAATAATAGACTAGGGCCGAAGAGATAGCACAGCAGTAGGGTGTTTGCCTTGCATGTGGCCAACCCAGGACTGATGGTGGTTCAATTCCCAGCATTCTAGATAGTCCCCTGAGCCTGACTGAGGCAATTTCTGAGAGCAGAGCCAGGAGTAACCCTTGAGTATCACCAGGTGTGAACCAAAAACCAAATAATAATAATAATAATAATAATAATAATAATAGACTAAATACTGTTGAAATTATATGGAACAATAACTCTCATCTATAAATAGTTATAGAAATTCTCTGGGAAATGAATATGAGAACATCACTTTACCCAACTTCACACTGGTACTACAAAATGATTGTAAATAAAATAGCATAGTACTAGAATAAAGATACACCCTCAAATCAATGGAACAGAGTTAAGTATACTTAGTCAGATCAGTATGAAGTGAAGCAAAGAAAACCTTCCCAGCATGTAGTGTTGGAAAACTGGTCAATTACATGCAAAAAATAAAAGGAATAAAAAAAGTCAGAGCTCTTTCTACCACCATGCATAAAAGTAAAATAAAAATGAATTAAAGATCTTGGTATCACACCTGAATTCATAAGGTAGTCGAAGGAAGAAAGCAAACTCTCCATAACATTGAAGATAAAGGTATCTTAAAAATGAACCAAGACTGGTCAAACAAATTGAAGCAAAGATAACCAAATGGGACTACATTAAACTAAGAACTTCTACACTTCAAAGGAAACCATCACCAGGATACAAAGACTGCACACAAAATGAGAGAAATTGCCTACCCAACACTCATTTGATAAGTGGTTAATATCCAAGATACATAAATTACAGGTAGAGTTTAACAAGAAAAAATATTCCAGCCCCCATCAACTAATGTGAAGAAGAGATGAACAGAAACTTCCTCAAAGAAAATATACAGGTGGTCAAAGGGCAATTGAAAAATGCTCTACATCCCCAATTATCAGGGAGATGCAAATGAAAACTACAATGAGATATCATCTCAAACCAAAAGAGTGGCACACATATTTAAAAATAAACCAGTGCTGTCACTCATATAGAAAGAAAGGAACTGTCATCCACTGCTAGTAGGAATTTCAATTGGTTTATGGATAACAATATTCATGTTCCTCAATAAACTAGAAATCCATATGACCAGCAATACTTCACCTGGAAATATGCCCTTAGAGGCCAAAACTCACAATACAGAAAAGACATATAAAAGCACTCAATCTTCATTGCAGCACTAGTCACAATAGCCAGAATCTGGAAACAACATAAGTCCCTGAGAACAGGTGAGTGGATAAAGAAACTATGGTACATCTTAGTACTTAGATGTACTTAGTACATCTTTCCTTACAACTCTAAGGAAAAAAAGGTACATTTTTCTTTACAGGTATAAGAAAAATTGGAGTCAGGAAGTTTGACTATAGATAGGAGCAATATCATAATGAATGAAATTAGTTTGAGGGAATGGTGCAGACATAAAATGATTGCACTCATTTGTGAGACATAAAAAAAATAGTATGAGAATAATACCCAAAGACAGAAAGGAGGGCCAGGAATACTGGACCATGGTAAGAAGCTTTCACAAAGGGGAATAGGGAGTGTAGTTAGGACATAAAACAGACTAGTTCTGAAAGCTGTGTCATTAAGCTTTCATATAGGCCCCTTCTTCCTTTCTGATGTGTGCTTGCAAGGCTATAAATTTTCCTCTTAGTACTGCTTTTGTTGTGTCCCATAAATCTTGACAATTTGTGTCTTCATTGTCATTTGTTTCTAGGAATGTTTTGATTTCCTTTTTGATTTATCTTTGACCCACTGATTGTTCAGTAGTGCCTTTTGGCCATTTGTATTTCTTCTTTGAGAAATTGTCTGTTCATTTCTTCTCCCCATTTTTTTAATGAGGTTAGAAGTTTTTTCTTGTTAACTTCTGTCAGTATCTTGTATATCTTAGATATTAGCCCCTTATCCAATGGGTATTGTGCAAATAATTTCACCCAATCCGTGGGTGGCTTTTGTATCCTAGACACTATTGCTGTGGTGTGTTTTGGGATTTTTTTGACTTTCCTTTTTGTATTGTTGATGTGTTTCTTTTTTGTTTTGTTTTGTTTTTGTTTTTTGGGTCTCACCTGGCAGTGCTCAGGGGTTACTCCTGGCTCTATGTTCAGAGGTCACTCCTGGCAGTCTCGAGAGACCATGTGGGATGCAGGGATTTGATCCACTGTCCTTCTGCATGCAAGGCAAATGCTTTACTGGCCCCTATTGTTGTTTCTCTTCCTTTTTACTTTCCTTCCCTCAAATTAATATTTATATACTCTATAAGGACTCCACCCATTCTTTGTTTGATTCTTACTCCCATTTTATTTATTCTTTTACTTCTCAAATAAAATCACATAACTTGAACCAACTTGTTCTGCCTAGACACTATTTCCTTTGAGGTGAAGAAGCTTCTCGGCTTAATATAGTACCATTTGTCTATCTCTGCTTCCAGTTATTTGGAGAGTGTTGTTTCCTATTTCAAGATGCCTTTAGTCTCAATGTCATGAGTATTTTATCTACATTTGTTCTCTATACCTTATGGTTTTGAGTCTAATAGCAAGGTCTTTAATCCATTTGCATTTGACCTTTCTGCAGGATTTAGATGGAGGTCTGAGTTCACTTTTTTGCAGCTGGCTGAACAGTTGTCTCAACACCACTTGTTAAAGAGGCTTTCTTTGCTACATTTTTCATTTCTTGTCCCTTTATCAAAGATTAGTTGATTGTATGTCTGGGAAATATTCTTTGAATACTCAAGGCTATTCCACTGATCAGAGGGTTTGCCTTTATTCCAAAACCATGCTGGTTTTTTTTTTTTGGGGGGGTGGGTTTGGGACACACCCAATGATGCTCAGGGGTTACTCCTGGCTATGCGCTCAGAAATTGCTCCTGGTTTGGGGGACCATATGGGACACCGGGGGATGGAACCACAGTCCATCCTATGTTAATGCATGCAAGGCAGACACCCTACTGCTTGCACCACCACTCCAGCCCCACCATGCTGTTTTAATGACAATTGGTTTTTTTTTGTTTGTTTGTTTTTTTGTTTGTTTGTTTTTTTATTTTTATTTTAATTATGACAACAAAAAATGTAAAGAGGACAGGGTAAAGTTACAGTGGAAGCCCAATCACCCATAAACAGAATTCTCGGTAGTCCCATCGATGATATCCCAGCCTTGAACTTTCAGCCAAAGAGCATTTAAAAAAACAAAACTGAACCCATGTACAGTACAATTACTTGCCCCTCAGATCCCCAGTTGTAGTACATACTATTTCTTAGCAGCACACAATATAATCTAAAGACATTATACTTATGTAGCTCCTTAAACATTGAGGGCAAAGTACTTTTCTCTAGTTCCATGTACATACTAACTAGTTTAAGTTAACCTCAAAAGTTTTAGTGGCTTGTTTTTCTTAAGGATTGGAGTCAAGGGAACATAGTAAAAAATGGTATTAAAGTGGCATTTGTTTGCATAGGCCCACCAAAACATAAGGGACATGGAAAGACAAATTATGGTCTAAATACAAGGAGACCCTAACCCTGAAGTTTCCTGGCACAGGACTGACTCTAGGCTCCAGGCAAATTAGTTTGTTCAATTCAAGTCATCGTCTGTAGTGGCAATACACCTCCATTCCTCACATAGTCTCTGTTGTTGGTATCATGCTTCTGTATTAAAGATCCTGGAGTCTGCATATCCCATATTGCAGTCAGGATGGTGCATAGCATCCTCTCGTTTCACCTCACACTTAAGGGGCACTAGAGAGAACCATGTCCTGTAGAGTAGGTCATTGTTGCTGTCAAGACTTCTCAGTGGAAACGGAAGTCTCTTTATAAGAGGTCGATGTCAGACCCTTGGTAGTGTCTTTCCTGGAAGAGGACTGCTTCCCGCTGTTGCTATAAAAGACCTTGGATGTTTCGTAGATAGCTTGCCTGGTTCCGCCGTGTGTGTAGGATGCCCATTCTTCTGAGGCCTGTGCCAGGTCATTATATCAATGTTCAGGGTGTAAGGTACATTGTACTGAGACTTATTAGATAAGAACTTATCTGTATGTGTGGTTTTTTCCCATTTTAATGTGTCTATGCAAACAAGGATCAATGCTATGGGGCGTTATTGGTGCATCTGAAGGCAATAGGAACAAGACCAGAAATTTCCATGACATAGTTCAATCATAGGCATCAAACTGAGGGACAGTTCCACCAACAATCCTTACTTAACAGCTTACAAAGAAAAGATAAGATGAAAAGTGAATAGAAACATCATGGTAGAAGAATATATACAGAGTTACATCAGTTAAAGAAAATACCCATAAAATATTCAAAAGATATGTGTTCATTTTGTGTCCTTCTAAATAGTTCTGGGATTTGTTAGATATACTGTATGTCTTAGGTTCTTATCAGAGATAAGAACTATGTGTTACTGAAGTTAAGAAGGGTAAATCGGGGGTACTGAAGGTTGGAAGGAGCAAATGTTCGCGCGGGGGAGCTAGCCCCCGAGCGGTTTGCAAAATGTAGACTGGTATGAGATTACCAGTGACAGACTGAGTATAGCTGAGCAGCTATCTGCCACCCACCAGATCAAACTCCACCCCCTAAGCCCAACCCTAGGCCAGTGTCCGGGAAGGGAAGGAGACCTCCCAAGCCCGAAGTTCAGGGACTGGAGCCCCACCCTAGGCCAGTGTCCCGGCCCGGCCTGGGGGTGGGGAAAACCCAGGGTGCCCCGTCAGCTCCTCCCAGAAACCCACCTGGAGATCCGGAGGAATGGGGGAGAGGGGGGTCGGGTGACCCAATTCCGGGCCCCCCTGACCCTGGGCCGGACTTAAAGGCCGCTGGCCCATGGGGGGCCCGCCAGCTGCCCGTCCATGCAGGCTAAAAATCTTGCTTCGGGAAGGGAAAGAGCGACAATTGTTTTATAATACAATTTAAAGTTGGGGAAAGTTATGCCCCCCACATTCCTTTTCCCAAGGGTTGCTCTAACTATTCGTGGGTGTTTTTGTTCCAAATAAATTTCATGAGTGTTTGATCCATTTTTTTTTAAGAATGTCATGGGTATCCTTAGAGGAATTGTATTAATTCTGTACAATGCTTTTGGGAATATTGTCATTTTAATGATGTTAATCCTCCCAATCCATGAGCAGGGTATGTGTCTTCAGGGCCTTGTGATCTGAGAAGGTAGACTTTATAATTTCTTTTTTTTTATTTTTTAAAAATTTATTTAAAGGAAATATATTACATAGCTGACACAATTGATCATAATACATTTGTTTCAAGAAGAACAAGGGCAAAGTTATTTAAAAATAAAAAATCTAATGAGATGGAAGAGAAAGAAAAGGTTCAGTAGCAAGTATATTTTTGAAAATCATTGAATCACCAATTAACTCATTAAAAGCCTGGCAGAAGGTTTAATAAGCTTTTCTTCTTTTTTTCTTTTAAGGATAAGAGTTAAAGAAGTACAGCAAAAACGTTGTTAGAGTGGTAATTATTGTTTGCATAGACACAGCAAAATCTGGGGGACATGGGAAGGAAAAGCCTTGGCCTAAATACTAGGAGACCTTACCCCTGAAGTTTTCTGGCAAAAGACCATTTCTAGGCTCCAAGTATACTAGGTTGTCTAACCCAAGTCATTGTCTATAGTGCCAATAAACCTTTTATCCCCCCTCACAGTCAGTGTAGTTGTTGTCATGTTTCTGTAGTTAAAGATCCTGGAATCTGTGCATATCCTACATCAAAGTCAGGAGGATCCTCTAGAGCATCCTCTAGTTTCACCTCACCTTTAGAGGGCAATGCGGATAGCCTTGCCCTGAAAGCAGGTTGTTGTTGTTGTTATGTCTTCTCGGTGTTAAGGGACCTCTCTTTGGAGTAGGTCGATGCTGGGGCAGCAGTAAGGTCTTCTGTGGTAGGGTATTGCTCCCAGTTGAAGTTATAGACAACTGTGGTTGTTTCGTAGATGGCATCCTGGTTCAGGGGTGAATGGACAATTCCCATTCTTCAGAGGCCTGAGCCAGGTCATTATGACAGTGTTCAGGGTGTAAGGTCCCACTGCATTACAAGATTTGTGTGTTCCTATCTCTATTAGATAAGAACTTGCCTGTATGTATAGTATTTTCCCACTTAATGTGCCTATGCAAAGAGGAACAATGCCTCATGGCATTATTGGTGCATATGGGGACTGCTGGAACAAGTCCAACAATCCCTGTAAGTTGGTTCTAACGTAAGCTCTAATTCTAGGAACTCTTCTACTAGAATTCCTTATTGAACAGATCATAAAGAGAAGAACAGACAAAACAGTGGTAAAAAATCATCATTGTATAAGAGAATATTCAGTAAGGGTTATAGCTGTTAAGGGAATACATACAAGATATTAAAATATATATATACACATGTCCCTTTTATGTCTCTGAAATAGTTGGGGGGTGTTAAATCTGGTGCATCACTTTGGTCTGTGGTTTGGCTTATGCAGTCTGATAACCGGCTGGCGATGGACCCATATCAGGAAAAATCGTTGAGCCATCACTTCTCAGAAACCAAGTCTCTTAGCAAGCAAAGGCCTACAATGAAGGAAGGAGGAGGGAAGGAGGCCTCTGAGAGTAGATCAATAGCAACAGAGTACTGGGATCTTCTTAGGCTGAGAGTCTATTATATCACTTAGGGTACAGTTTGGCAGCTGGTTTTGTGTGGGGATAATTATCTGCTTCTTGAGGAACCAAGAACTGAAGGTAAAAGGGTTAAATGTGGGGTAATGATGGTTGGGAGTGAGGGAATGAAGGACTACACATGAGCTTATATGGTGGTAGGCAATGGCATAAATATAATATGGACATTCTGCATCTGCAAAACATACATTAATCATAGAAAATCCTATTGATTAATATCCTTTTGAGAATGGTTTTGAGAATGGAGACCAGTGAGAAAGAAAGTTGCTGGTGGTTGCCCCAGCCCAACAGTCTTTAGAGTTCTTCCCAGAACCCACCTTTCTGGCGGCCTTCAGGCATGCCCCTGAAGTCCGGGAGGAAGGGGGGAGATGGCTGGGAGCCTCCCTGGCCTCCTATCACCCCCCAAGCTAGGGAGAGGGCCTTTGGCCTGGGGTCTCCCTACACCCCATGCCAGCCAGCCAGAGTTAGCCTTCAGAACAAAAAAGGATTTGGTGTAGAACCGGAAGCTAGAAATCTGCTCGCCCCCTCCCTAATCTCTTCCCCCCATGCGCTGGGTGGGGGCAGGGGATAGTCCTGGGATGTCCTCTAGTGTCCTCCCCAGTACTCACTTTTCTGGCGGCCTGGGCCACCACCCAGCATGCCCCTGGAGTCTGGGAGGAAAGGGGGAGATGGCTGGGAGCATTCCTGGTCTCCCAGTACCCCCCAATCTAGGGAGAGGGCCTTCGGCCTAGGGTCTCCCCACACACCATGCCGACAGGCCAGAGCTAGCCTCCAGAACAAAAAAGGATTTGGTATAGAACTGGAAGCTAGAAATCTGCTCGCCCCCTCCCTAATCTCTTCCCCCCAGTCTTTATGATTTCTATCTTCTTGATTTTATGGAGATATGTTTTATAGGCTAGCATGTGGTCTATCCTGGAGAATCAGTCATGTGCATTGGAGAAGCACATGTGTATCCAGTTTTCTGGAGATGGAATGCCATATATGGTGCTGGGAAAATTGGATACTACATGTAAGAAATTGAAACTCAATCCTGAGTGATAGCACAGTAGATAGGGCATTTTCCATATATGCAGCCAACCTGGGTTTGTTCTCCACATTCCATATTTTCTCCCAAGCCTTCCAGTAGTAATTTCTGAGCACAGAGCTAGGAGTAACTCCTGAGCACTGGATAAAAAACACTACATCCTCAATCCAGTTCTTATCTCTTATCCAAAAGTCAATTCAAACTAAATAAAAAAAAAAAAAAAACAACCTAGAAATATGGCCAGAAACTATAAAGTATGTTGAGAAGAACATAGCAAAACTTTCTACGAGTTGGATCTCAAAGGCATGTTTAATGATTTGAAGCCATAAAATAAAAAAAAAGATGAGACTACATCAAATTTAAGGGTTTCAGGCAAAAGGAACATGAGCTAAAACTAAAAGACAAATGGAGAAAAATATTAGTATTCAACACTTTGGATAAGGGCTTAATATCCAGGATATATAAAGTATTGGCAAAGATCAACAAAAATAATTCAAAAATGTCTACAAAAATGTAAAGAGGAAGTGTCTCAGAGAAAGGCAAATGGATTGCCAATAGAAAGATGAAAACATTGGGGTCTAAGCTGATTGTCTTTTTGCCTTGTACCCAAATGTCTGGGTACAGGTCCTTTGCTGGACAAAGGTGTTGTCGGCTCATGAGTCAATTCCTGTGACTTGAGTGAGTTTGAAACTATTGACTTGATCTGTGGAAAGACTATTTTCCTGTAGTCTTGAATAGGCTGGGTTTGTTTCCCAAATGATGCACCCCAGTCAGAATGCCTGAGGCATTAGAAATGTCTATTGTGGAGGCTAGACTGATGGCCCAGTGGTAAGGTGTTTGCCTTGCACACGGCTGACCCAGGACAGACCGTGCTGGATCCCCTGGCATCCCATACTGTTCTTAAGCCAGGAGCAATTTCTGAGCACATAGCCAGGGTAATCCCTGAGCATCACAAGAAAAAAAAAAGTCTACTGTGCTTTGTTTTTCTTTTTCTTTCTTTTTTCTTTTTTCATTTTTTTTTTTTTGGTTCGTTTTGGGGGGCCACACCCAATGGCACTCAGGGATTACTCCTTTCTCTGCACTGAGAAGTTGCTCCTGGCTTGGGGAACCATATGGGATGCCTTGGATCCAACCCGCATTCATCCTGGGTCAGCCACATGAAGGCAAATGCTCTACCACGGTGCTACCACTTCGGTCCTGTATTCTGTTTTCTGAGTACACTCCTCATCACTCACTTCCCTACTCTGTAAGTACAAAACTAGATGTCTGTGAGATCACAGGATAGTATTTCCCTTGTTTCCCATGACTGGTCTGTTGCTGGATTCACTGTAGGTTTATGCCAAGTCACATCCCATGTTACTTGAACCACCTCACCACTCCTTTGCTGCTGCAGGTGGTTCACAATGAGTCTCTCTAATTCAAAATGGCCACATTCTGTTTTTCTCTAATATGTCTCTGGAAAATATTCTTAATTCCTTTGTGTATATTTTGTACAGGATGATACTGCGGCATTAATTGGTCACCTTTTCCCCAATCTGTTTCTAATTATTTTCTTAAATATTTAATGTCTTTATTTTATTTCTTTATTTTTAATTAAATCTCCATGAAATACAGACTTAAAAATGTATTGACAGTTGATTTTTGATCAAGCAATGTTTCAACACCCAACAAATATCTTTTTTAGTCTTTTTTAATTAAAATTTTTATTAAAACCTTTTTATTTTTTCTATTAATTTATTTTTTAAATATTATTTTATTTAAACACCTTGGTTACAAACATGATTGTGGTTGGGTTTCAGTCATATAAGAGGACACCCCCCCATCACCAGTGCTTTTTTCCCACCACCAATGTCCCAAATATCCCTCTTCCCCACCCCGCCCCCACCTGTACTCTAGACTGGCTTTCTATTTCCCTCATACATTCTCCTTGTTAGGATAGTTTGCAATGTAGTTATTTCTCTAACTAAACTCGTCACTCTTTGTGGTGAGGTTCATAAAGTGGGCTGTAACTTCCAGCCCTCCTCTCTTTTGTCTCTGAAAATTATTGCAAGAATGTCTTTCATTTTTCTTAAAACCCATAGATGAGTGAGACCATTCTGTGTCTTTCTCTCTCTCTGACTTATTTCACTCAGCATAATAGATTCCATGTACATCCATGTATAGGAAAATTTCATGACTTCATCTCTCCTGTCGGCTGCTTTATTTCTCACCAGTTTCCACAGTTACCATCTCATCATCTCACCCATCCCAACTCTTATTCTGACCTTATGGCAAATACTTTTTTCTCTCTGTCACCCACTCTTTTCTTTTCGTTTTCCCCCTTTTAGGCATGTGGTTTGTAATACTATTAGTGAAGGAGTATTGTGTATTTCACTTTACTTTCTTTCAATTCCCAATCATTTCTAAGTACTATTATCAGAATAATCCTTTCTCTGTCTTCTTTACACTTCTCAGTCAATATTACTATTGTCTTTGGGTATGCTCATACTATTGCTTTTCCCCCTTTATATCCCACATCTGTGTACAATCATTATATATATATATATATATATATATATATATATATATATATCCATCTCCCTCTGACTCCTTTTACTCAGCATGATACTTTTTATTCTATTCATGACTTCATTTTTCCTAAAAGCTGTGTGATATTTCATTGTATAGCTCTGTATTAGAATTTCTTTATCCACTCATCTGTTCTTGGGTATTTGTGTTGTTTCAGATTTTGGCTAGCTATTGGGAACAGTGTTGCAATGAACAAAGAAGTTCAAATGTTTTACCCCATTGTGTTTTGGGGCCCCAAGGTTATATTTCCAGGATTGGTGTTTGCAGATCTAACAGAAGCTCAATTTCTAGTTTTTTGAAGAAAGACCTATTCTTTTCCAAAAAGTCTAGACCAGTTGGCATTCCCACCAACAATGGATGAAAGTCCCTTTCTTCCTGTTCTTTTCCTTGTACTTCTTATTGTTCTTAGTTATTCTTAGTCTCTGTGGTGTGAGGTGATATTGTATTGCTATTTTATTTGCACATCTCTGATGGTTAATGATATAGAGCATTTTTTCATGTGCCTTTTGGCCATCTGTAGTTCTTCTTTGAGGAAGTGTTTGTCCCTATCTTCTCCCCAATTTATGATGAGTTGGATATTTTTTCTTATTAAGCTCTACCAGTTTCTGATTAAATAGAGTTTAAAATGTTGTATTTTGCTAAAAAAGATCACAGATCAATGAATTATTATATTTTTATTCCTGAGTCAAAAGATTTATAATCTTTTTAAATTATATATATGTATACACACACACACACATACAAATTACCATTCTTCTTTACTTTGCTTCTTAAGACCATATCTGTGAGAGGAGTATTTGTCCAGATACTTTTGTATTGACATTTTCTCTCTTCCTACTCTGGGTGATTTCTTGAATGTCCACACACCAATGCCACAGAATATTAGAGAAGCCTGCCTCAGAATAAAATAAGGCTATATTGAGGTATACATAAAATGCACAGTATTGAGGGTACCATGTTGGGCACAATTATTTATGAGAGTTGTCCAGGAAGAACAGTAAGGTGTTGAGACCAGAAGGGTTGAAGTATTTGTAGAAGATCCTGGTCTCAACAACTATAAGACAGTTGAGTATCCTTTAAGACACCTATTCATAGTGCCCTGATAGCATCTTTTATGATATTCTATTTACCTCTAGTTTCTTCTTATTCAAGAATATTTACATGTTATTTCATGTCAAAAGAATTAACTATTGAATATGTCAATTAAGTGCCATTGTTTGTAGCCAGAGTTGTTCTGTAATATTGAATGAATATTAATTTACATTTTATATATAGAAATTATAAGAAAATACATGAGTAAGATTAGCTTCATACAGAACAGTGAAGATTAACATATTGGAATTTTTTTTACAAATATGATTATAGTTGTATGATTACAGTCATGTAAAGAACACCCCCCCTTCACCAGTGCAACATTCCCACCACCAATTTCCCAGATCTCCCTCCTCCCCACCCCCCCACAATGTACTCAAGACAGGCTTTCTACTTCCCTCATTCATTCACATTGTTATGATAGTTTTCAGTGTAGTCATCTCTCCAACTGCACTCATCACTCTATGTGATGAGCTTCATGTCATGAGCTGCACCTACCAGCCTTCATCTCTCTTGTCTCTGAGATACTGTTAAAAATGTCTTTCATTTTTCTTAAAACCCAAATGAGTGAAGCCATTCTGCATCTTTCTCTCTCCCTCTGACTTACTTCACTCAGCATAATAGATTCCATGTACATCCATGTATAGAAAAATTTCATTACTTCATCTCTCCTGACGGCTGCATAGTATTCCATTGTGTATATGTACCAAAGTTTCTTTAGCCACTCATCTGTTGAACGGCATCTTGGTTGTTTCCAGAATCTGGCTATTGTAAATAACACTGCAATGAATATAAGTGTAAAGAAGGGATTTTTGTATTGTATTTTTGTGTTCCTTGGGTATATTCCTAGGAGTGGTATAGCTGGATCATATGGAAGCTCAATTTCCAGTTTTTGGAGGAATCTCCATATCGCTTTCCATAAAGGTTGCACTAGACAGCATTCCCACCAGCAGTGAAAAAGTGTTCCTTTCTCTCCACATCCCCACCAGCACTGCTTGTTTTCCTTTTTTTGTGATGTGTGCCAATCTCAGTGGCATGAGGTGCTACCTCATAGTAGTTTTGATTTGAATCTCCCTGATGATTAGTGATGTTGAGCATTTTTTCATGTGCCTTTTGGCCATTTGCCTTTCTTCTTTTTCAAAGTGTTCATTTCTTCTCCCTATTTTTTGATGGGGTTAGTTGTTTTTTTCTTGTATAGTTCTGTCAGTACCTTGTAAATTTTGGATATTAATCCTTTATTTGATGAGTATTGGGTGAATAATTTCTCCCACTCAGTGGGTGGCCTTTGTATTCTGGGCACTATCTCCTTTGAGATGCAGAAGCTTCTCAGCTTAATATAGTTCCATCTGTTTATCTCTGCTTCCACTTGTTTGGAGAGTGCTGTCTCCTCCTTAAAGATGCCTTTAGTCTCAATGTCCTGGAGTGTTTCACCTACATGTTGTTCTATATACCTTATAGTTTCAGATCTGATATCAAGGTCTTTAATTCATTTGGATTTTACCTTTGTACATGGTGTTAGCTGGGGGTCTGAGTTCGCTTTTTTGCAATTGGCTAACCAGTTGTGCCAACACCACTTGTTGAATAGGCTTTCCTTGCTCCATTTAGGATTTCTTGCTCCTTTATCAAAAACTAGGTGGTTATATGTCTGAGGAACATTCTCTGAGTACTCAAGCCTATTCCACTGATCTTTATTCCAATACCATGCTGTTTTTATAACTATTGCTTTGTAATACAGCTTAAAATTGGGGAAAGTAATGCCTCCCATATTCCTTTTCCCAAGGAGCACTTTAGCTATTCGAGGTTGTTTATTGTTCCAAATGAATTTCAGAAGTGTTTGATCCACTTCTTTGAAGAATGTCATGGGTATCTTTAGAGGAATCGCGTTAAATCTGTACAATGCTTTTGGAAGTATTGCCATTTTAATGATGTTGATCCTGCCAATCCATGAGCAGGGTATGTGTTTCCTTTTCCGCGTGTCCTCTCTTATTTCTTGGAGCAGTGTTTTATAGTTTTCTTTTGATTTGATAAGGTTCAACACCCATTCTTGATGAAAACTCTTAGCAAGATAGGAATAAAAGGAACCTTTCTCGATATAGTTAAGGCCATCTACCAGAAGCCAGTGGCAAATATTATCCTCAATGGAGAAAAACTAATAGCCTAAAAAACTAAAAACTAAAAGTACTTCTCTATTTCACATTGGCAAATTTCTTAGGTGGCTTAATATTAGTACTATTCTGGCACAAGACAAGGCAGTCCTCTCTCACCACTCATATTCAACATAGTACTGGAAGTACTTGCTATAGCGATTAGGCAAGAAAAAGATATCAAGGGAATCCAGATAGGAAAGGAAGAAGTCAAGCTCTCACTGTTTGCAGATAACATGATACTTTACTTAGAAAACCCTAAAAAATCTACCAAAAAGCTTCTAGAAATAATAAATTCATATAGCAAAGTGGCAGGCTACAAAATTAACACACAAAAATCAATGGCCTTTTTATACACTAATAATAATAGGGAAGAAATGGACATTAAGAGAACAATCCCATTCACATTAGTGCCACACAAACTCAAATATCTTGAAGTCAACCTGACTAAAGATGTGAAGGATCTATACAAAGAAAACATATTGGAAATTTTAATGAAAAGTATTTTGGGGGGCCCAGAGAGCTAGCACAGCGGCGTTTGCCTTGCAAGCAGCCGATCCAGGACCAAAGGTGGTTGGTTCGAATCCCGGTATCCCATATGGTCCCCTGTGCCTGCCAGGAGCTATTTCTGAGCAGATAGCCAGGAGTAACCCCTGAACACTGCCGGGTGTGGCCAAAAAAACCAAAAAAAAAAAAAAAGTATTTTTAAAAGTTTTAGATAAGATTTTATATATATAAACTTTTATATAAGATTTTATATATAAATATCTTTATATTTATATAAAACTTTCATATAAGATTCTTTTATATAAAATTTTTAGATAAGATTCAACTTTTATATAATCTTCACTTTCATGCTTAGGTTAAAGTCTAGTTTGCTTAAAAAAAAATAAAACTAATTAAGGAGATGCCATAGATGGGCAAAACCTACATAAGGAAATAACCACTATGCTGAATCAGATAGCAAGAAAGCTTATTTAGGAGAAGAGCAGTGATGAAATTAAGACCCAAGAAGCATCAGCATTTTGCTAAGGATTTTACCTGCAAATTTTTGAGAAAGATGTTTGCATCAATATAGATTTATATCAGTAAATGTCCTAACATTGAGAAGTTGGCAAGTCTACAGGACCAATACTTCTTATACTTTGTCACTGACAGTGCTCAATAACAGTGAAGTTTAGCTTGCTACTTATCACTGTTTGACTCCCTATAATTATTTTTTCATTTGAGTTAGGTCACAACTGCCAAATGTGACTCATCCTCATCCTTTTTCTGTCAACATGTACACATTACATCAGTAGGTGCTATTTTCAGAATACTTGATGGAGTGCATGGTCCAGAAAATTTTCAGTGTCTTTGAGGGATTTTCAGATCCTCCCTCAAGTTCAATATGGGTTATTTATATAAGATCCTGGAATTCTTTGCTAGGACTTTTCTTTTCATGGGTTCTTATGCTGTAGTATATAAGAGGATTCTGGTAAAATAATGTCACTATTTCAGTATTTTAGAAGATGAGTTTCTTTAATACAAAGCCATTTTTTACAGTAAAGAATAGCATGGGGAAAAAGGAGCATAGCTGAGTAGTTGAGCACATGCCTTCCATGTGTGAAACTCAGATTTGACACCATCACTACAAAAATAAATCAAGAGAATGGGTACTTCTCTATTTCACATTGGCAAATTTCTTAGGTGGCTTAATATTAGTACTATTAATATACTCAATCAAACAAATATATAGATTAAAATAATGAACCTTTTTAATTCTTACTTGCTCTTAAATTTCTCTGTCTGTGTTCCAGGTTCAGATTTAGTGGTCGTATCCTAGGCCTGGCTTTGATCCATCAGTACCTTCTAGATGCTTTCTTCACAAGGCCCTTCTATAAAGCACTACTGAGACTGTAAGTGTGTTATAGGAATAGTTTATCCAACCCTGCAGATAGTTCAGCAGGCACTGGTTCTCTGAAACCTCTTGCCTTTTGTTCCTTATTCCTTTTAGGCTTAAGATGATTGACTAATGCTGAGATATAACATATATAACATTTTCTAATGCTGAGATATAACAAATCTTATAGTAAAATAAAAGTCATATTCCTAGGTATAACTGAATATACCTAATTTATAGCTTGTTTTAAAATACATTTCGGGGGGGGGGGGGGCTAGAGAGATAGTATAGTACACACAGGACTGGAAAGCCATGGTGATAGCAGTGACCAGCTATTTGGATCAAAAGGGTCATTTTGAACTCAGGTTAGTGTGTTCAAGAAGAGAATGACAATGAACAAATAGGAATGTCGACCACTTGTGGCAGCAGCAGGCTCCAATTTTACTCAAAAGAGCAATTTTGACCCCAGGATAATGTACCAGAAAAGAACGTGAATGATCCACTTTATTCTGAGGTGGCACATTTTTTTTCTAGTCAAGAGTCCCACCACGAGGGCTGCGGTGGCCTCTGGAGTCAGAGGTTGTGCATGTGCTTCCTCCGGGCTGTCCCCGATGGACAAGGTGGCCCCAGACCTAAGCTGCTGCTGCTGCTCTGCCAGGCCTAAAACTTAAGACACAACTGACAGGAGCTGGATGAGAGGACATGAGAACGGATCCCTTCTCTCACTGTGTCCACCCTGTATCCCCGAGAGCGACCAGGTCACGCCCTTCGGATTTGACAACAACATCTGTCTGCCTTCCAGAACCGGCCCTTTCCTCGTCTGTGTTCTGTGATCGATGTGAATCCCAGGAACTGGCCCAGTAATGACCGCAATGAACAAGGGACGTGGAAAGTATGACTTTTTTATCCGTCAGGGTTGGCAATGAGCTCCAGCATTTTCATTGGAGGGAGTTTCATTCTGAAGAAGAAAGGACTTCTGCACCTGGCCAGGAAAGGGTCCATGCGAGCAGGTCAGGCGGTCATGCATACCTCAAAGAGTGGCTGTTGTGGGCCGGACTGCTATCAATGGGAGCAGGCGAGGTGGCCAACTTCCCCGCATATGCCTTTGCACCAGCCACCCTAGTGACACCCTTAGGAGCACTTAGCATCCTGGTAAGTGCCATCCTCTCTTCCTACTTTCTGAGTGAAAGACTGAATCTCCACAGCAAGATCGGGTGTTGCTCAGTATCCTGGGGTCCACAGTCATGGTTATTCATGCTCCGAAGGAAACGGAGATCGAAACCCTGGATGAAATGTCTCGCAAGCTAGGGGATCCAGGTTTCATGGTGTTTGCGATGCTGGTGGTCATCGTGGCCTTGATCCTCATCTTGGTGGTGGGGCCCCGCCACGGACAGAGCAACATCCTGGTCTATATCACCATCTGCTCGGTGATCGGGCGCCTTCTCGGTGTCCTGTGTCAAGGGCCTGGGCATCGGCATCAAGGAGCTGTTGGCCAGGCACCCCATGCTGCGCCACCCGCTGTCCTGGCTGCTGTTGGTAGGCCTGGTGGTGTGCGTCAGCACCCAGATCGGGACCCTCAGCGGCTTCCTAACCATCTTTGTGGGCATCTTCCTGTTGCACGCCTTCAAGGACTTCAGCCTGAGCCTTGCCAGCTTGCCCATGTCTCTGCGCAAGGAGGAGAAGGTGGCCAACAGCAGCAGTCTGGTGGGGTCCTATGAGGCCCTTCGGATGAGGGAGCCAGTCTGACCTGTGGCTTGGAGCCGCACGCAGGCGAGAACGTGTCCCGGCAGAATGGGAACCTGGCCGCTTTCTGAGTAGGCCCCCGTTTTGACCTCAGAGACAATCCTTTATGGAAGGTTGCAAGCAATCAGACCAAGAGAGAGATTCCTTTTCGGATCTGGGTTAAAATGACCTCAGCGTACAGCCAACCTTCACTGTATCACAGCGGAGGGATTTTCTGTCTCCAAAGTCAGGGTGTCTTCCTGAAGCTGGAAATCGGAGGAAAAGGCTTTTTGTTTTGTTTTCATCTGGTCTCCCGCTCTGTCAACTCAGATCATTCTCAAAACAATCTTTTTTTGATTTAAGACTTACAGGAAGTGAATGATGGTCCCTCTGTGATTGTCTCAGTTCTGAATGAAGCAGTCTTTTCCAAGATGCCTAACTTGGGAAGTGGAGGAAACTGCTAGAAGGGTCAAAGTTGGGCCCCTTGGACACGGAGTCTGTGGCTCTCTGCAAACCCCCCCACCCCCACTGAGAGTTTTAGTGTCTCTCTGATCTCTGGATCCCCACAATCTTGATTCCTCTTTTACATTGGCTCTTGTATTCTCCAATATATTTTCATAATGAGTTCTATTGTCATTTAGATATTCTAACCACTCTGGGAAATAGAAATCTAGGTTCATTTCCAAAATTCAGCTTTATGTTAATAAAAAGATCGACTGGAAAAAAAAAGTCCCACCACAACACATAAGAACCACTACCACATTGCAAATGACACTATAGGAAAGCAATGTAGAACCCCAACACACTTAGTGAACTTATATGGGAGACTGAAGATTCAACTAGTATCAGCCTTAAAAGAGAATTGAGGATGTCCAAAGAATTCAAAGAAATCATGGAACAGTCAAGTCTCTATAAGACAATGTTCATATAAATAAGAAAACTTTAAACAAAAATAACAGAATTGAAAGATTTGGTAAGCAAAATGAAAAACTCAATGGAAGGCCTCACCAGCAGAGTAACAGCTGCTGAGGAAAGAATCAGTGAGCTCAAAGATGAGCTTCAAAACACCTCTAGACAATAGAAGAATTTGTAAAATGCCTTAAAATAAATGAAAAGAAGATGAAAAATTTTAAAATAAGGGAACATATGACAATAGAACTTTAGTAAAAAAAATTTCAACAGAAACAGCATAAGAATTACATTGGGAAACCAATTTAACATCTGGAAATTAAACAGATTACTGAATAACCAATGGGACAGAGAGGAAGTCAAAGAAAAATCTTAAATATTCCTGGAAACAAATGAGAATGATGATACAAAGTATCAGAATATTTGGGACACAGAAAATGTGGTATTAAGAGGAAAACTTAGAGTTTGCAAGCATTCATCAGGAAGAAATAAAAGGCCTACATAAATCACTTAACAGACTACTTAAGAAATTGGAAATTGGCCCGGAGAGATAGCACAGCGGCGTTTGCCTTGCAAACAGCCGATCTAGGACCAAAGGTGGTTGGTTCGAATCCCGGTGTCCCATATGGTCCCTCGTGCCTGCTAGGAGCTATTTCTGAGCAGACAGCCAGGAGTAACCCCTGAGCACCGCTGGGTGTGGCCCAAAAACCAAAAAAAAAAAAAGAAATTGGAAATTGTAAAATCAGCAACAAAAGGAGCTGAAAGTAGGCATGAGGAAGGATATAATAAAATTGAGAGCAGAAGTTAACGAACTGGACATCTAAAAAACAATACAAAAGATAAATGATCCCTCAAGCTGCTTCCGCTTTTTACCACAGGTTCTGACCTCCCTGCTGTCTCTCACCCCAACTAACATTTGTCTGCTGATAGAGGGACTTTCTGGTCCCTCCTATCAAACACAACCAGTGTTCAAAGTCTTTCCCCAAGCTTCTCTGTTATGATGCCAGTCATGACCTCCTTTCACCCCATCTCAAGTTTGTCTGCCAAGAGAGGGACTCTTTGCTCCACCCTATCAACTCTCCTCTTCCCAAACTGCACGGATGTTTATGTATCCACACGAAGACATTTTAATTTATATCAAATATTTAAGAGCATATTGGACCAAGTACTTCTTTCTCTTAGAAAATATGTGTCTCAGGGTCAGAACGATAGCACAGCGATAGGGCATTTGCCTTGCATGCGGCTGACCCGTAGTTTGATCTACAGCACCCCATATGGTCCTCTGATCCAGGAGCAATTTCTGAGCACATAGTCAGGAGTAACACCTGAGCATCACAGGGTGTGGCCCAAAAACCAAAAAAGAAAAAGAAAATATATGATTCAGAATTCAGTTGAACAGGGGCAGAGAGATAGCATGGAGGTAAGGCATTTGCCTTGCATGCAGAAGGACGGTGGTTTGAATTCCGGCAACCCATATGTTCCCCTGAGCCTTCCTGGAGTGATTTCTAAGCATAGAGCCAGGAGTAACCCCTGAGCGCTGCTGGGCGTGACCCAAAGAAGGCAAAAAAAAAAAAAATGAATTCAATGAATTAGTTTGCAATATTTCTGTCAGACTCAGATAACCTTGAATGTTTAAGAAAATAACCTCTAAAAAAAGAAAATAACTTCTAAAGCAGATATACATTTAGTCACTTCTTATATGATCTACTCAATAGATCACTTTCTTTTTTGTTTGTTTGTTTTTTTGGCCACACCCATTTGATGCTCAGGGGTTACTCCTGGCTAAGTGCTCAGAAATCGCCCCTGGCTTGGGGGGACCATATGGGACGTGGGGGGATCGAACCACGGTCCTTCCTTGGCTAGCGCTTACAAGGCAGACACCTTACCTCTAGCGCCACCTCGCCGCCGGCCCCAATAGATCACTTTCTTAAACAACCTGAAACTCCAACATTCCAACCCACGAAACACAAAAAAAATGAGGAAACTAAGGAAGACAATTGCAACTGGGAATATAAAGAGAACCCTGGCAAATTTCTAAGCCTACCAAAACACCTGAGCCTTATAGATGAGGACTAAACTCAACACTTAATGTTTTAGTAACAGAAATAAAGGAGCTGCTAACCTGTGAAATTAAGCAATCTATAGATGAACAATTCAACCAACTCAAAAGACACTCTTTCAAAAGATGAGAGATTTCATACAAATAGAATGGGAGGAACTGAAAAACATGTTAAAAGCCATCTTAGAATTAAACAGAATTAAAATTAAATAGAATTAAAAAGAATTAAAATTAAGCAGAATTAAACAGGTGGAGACAAATAACAAGCCAGAATTGCCGAAGAACTCAAACAAAGAAAGGAGAGACAAAGCAATGGAAGAAAATTTAAGGTACTTAATGGACAAAGAAAAGAAATAATCTCTGGATTATAGGAATACCAGAAGGAGAGGGAAAAGAGAAAGGGGAAGAACAAGTAGTGGGGGTCATAATAGCAGAGAATTTGCCACTCTTTATAAAGAGGGCGCTGCACAAATCCAAGAGGCAAAAAGATACCAAACAAAATAGAACCTAAAAGAATAACACAAAGACATAAAAATCCAAATGAAAAGAACAAACAAAAAACAAAGAGAAGATGGACTCTAAAGAAGTAAGGGATAAGAAAAACCTTAAATATAAAGGAAAGAACTCAAGAATCAAACCAGATCTTCCATTTGAAACAGTCCACAAAAGAAAATAGTGTAATGACATATTCAAACTATTGAATAAAAGCAACTTTCAACCTAGAGTCCACTACCCAGCAAACCTCTCATTTATATGGGCGGAAGGGATAAAAGCATTTTTAGACAAAAAAAGAGCTCACATTTGCATTAACCAAACTGACTAAAAATGAACTACTCAAAGATCAATTATATAAACCAAATACTAAATTGTAAAACAACCCTACACAATATAATGGCATAGCAGCTTTTTTTTTTTTTTTTTTGGTCAATGGTATCTTTAAATGTCAATGGACTAAACTCTCATCAAAAGGCACAGAGTAATGGGTTGGATCAGGAAACAACACTCAGCCTGCCTGCTGCCTGAAGGAAACACACTTAAAATATCAGAATAGACACAGGATCAGAGTAAAAGGATGGAACACAATTATACAAGCCACTGGAAAACATAAAAATGCTGAGACAGCCATACTTATGAGACCAAATTGCATTCAACCTCAAGAAAGTACTTAGAGAAAAAGATGGACACTACTTATTGATCACATCTTATAGACCAAGAAACACAAACTCTGATTAACATTTACACACTAAATGTAGAGTCAGCAAAGTAGATAAGGCTTTTACTCACAAAGCTAGAGAAACATATGGACAAAAACATGATAGTAGTGGGAGAATTAAACATTCCATTATCACCACTGGAAAGATCCAGTAGGCAGAACACTAGCAAAGACATAAGAGCCCTAAATGAGAAACTAGAAAATCTGGTACTAATGGATCTACAGGGTCTTTCATCCTCAAAAACCTGAATACACATTCTTCTTAAGTGCAGATAGAATCTTCTCTATGATAAGACCACACTCTAGAACACAAGTAGAACTTACATAAATTCAAAATTATAATAATTATACCAAGTACCCTATCAGATCATAATTCATCGAGATTGATTGTAAAAGGAAAACATGGAGAAAATCTAACACCTGGAAATTAAACAACATGCTGTTCAACAACAACTGTATCAAAGTAGAAATCAAGATAAAATAAAGAAATTCCTTAAGGCTAATTATAATGAAGAAACAAATTATCAAAACCTATGGACACAGCACAAATAATAATTAGGGGAAACTCATAGCAATACAGGCCTACATAAGGAAAGAAGAAAAAGAAATAAAAATCATTAAATTAAAGGCACACATTTAATATCTGGAAAACCTATAGCAAGGAACCAAAACACAAGCAGAAAAAAACAAATAATAAAAGCCAGAGCAGAAACCAACACTATAGGAACAAGGAAAACAACACAAAGAATTGATTAAACCAGGAGTTGTTTTTTTAAGCAATAAACAAAATAGACAAACAGTTGGCAAGGCTCACAAGAAATAAAAAGGAAAATGGTCAAACAAATCAGATCAGAAATGAAAGGGGAGAGATTACAACAGAAATCTAAGACATCATGAGAGCTTATTATGAACAACTGTACTCTGTTAAGCTAGAGAACTTAGAGTAATGGCCAGGTTTCTGAAATATATATAACCTCCAAAAACTGAAAGAGGAGGAAGTAGAAAGCCTAAACTGGCCAATTACAAGTACAGAAATTGAAACAGTAGTTACAGTAATTAAGAAACTTCCAAGAATAAAAGTCGAGGACCAGATGGGTATATTAAGGAGTTTTATAAAAAAAAAAAAAAAAAAAAACTCAGAGGATTTACTATCATTGATCCTTAGACTCTTCCAGAATATCATTGAAACAGAAATCTTCTCTGATACCTTCTATGAAGCTAACATCACACTCATTCCCAAAGCTTACAGAGATGCTACCAAGAAAGAAAACTACAGACAAATCTCACTGGTGAACGCTGATGCAAAAATACTTAATAAAATCTTAGCAAACCAAATCTATCAACATATCAAAAATATTATACACCATGACTAAGGGGGTTTTATCTGAGGAATGCAAGGATGGTTTAAAATTTGCAAATCAACCAACATAATATATCACACCAGTAAAAGGAAGAATAAGAACCAAATGATCATTTCAATCAATACATAGAAAGCATTTGACAAAATCCAATACCCATTCATAATTAAAACCCTCAGCAAAATGGGTGTGGAAGGAACCTTCCTCAAGATAGTAACAGTTATCTATAAAAAAAAAGTCTAGGGCCCGGAGAGATAGCACAGCGGTGTTTGCCTTGCAAGCAGCCGATCCAGGACCAAAGGTGGTTGGTTCGAATCCCGGTGTCCCATATGGTCCCCCGTGCCTGCCAGGAGCTATTTCTGAGCAGACAGCCAGGAGTAACCCCTGAGCACCGCCGGGTGTGGCCCAAAAACCAAAAAAAAAAAAAAAAAAAAAGTCTACAACTAACATTATTCTTTTTTTTTAATTTTTTATTTTTAAGTATGAATCTGCATATCCTACATTGCAGTTAGGATGGTGCAGAGTGTCCTCTCATTTCACCTCACAATTAAAGGGCAATGCAGAGAGCCCTGTCCTGTAAACAGGTCGTTGTTGTTGTCAAGTCTTCTGAGTGTTAAGGGAAGTCTCTTTTGAGCAGGTCTATGTCAGAGCAGCGGTAGGGTCTTCCCTGGTAGAGGATTGCTTCTAACATTATTCTTTTTTTTTGGTTTTTGGTCCTGGATTGGCTGCTTGCAAGGCAAACACACCGCTGGGCTATCTCTCCGGGCCCTCTAACATTATTCTTAATAGGAAAAAAAAAAAAAAACTGAAAGCATTTCCATTAAGGTCAGGCATAGGCAAGGATGTCCATTCTTATTCAACAATGTATTAGCAATAGTAATCAGACAATAGAAGGATATCAAAGAAATTTGAGTTGAAAAATAGGAAGTCAAATGATCTCTACTTGCAAATAACATGATGATAAATGTAGAAGATCCTAGCGTTCACAAAAAAATCCTCTTGGAAACAATACAGCAAAACAGTAAAGTAGCCAGCTACAAAGACAATACACAAAAGTGATATTTGCATTCCTTTATACAAATGACTTAGAGGAGAAAGAGATCAAAGAGTTTATCCCATTTAAAATAGTGTCTGAAACTATCAGTACCTAGGAATCTACCTAACAAGAGATGTGTGGACCTATACCATAAAAACTTCTAAACACTTCAAAAAGAAATTGAGAAGATCCAAAGAAATGGAAAAATATTTCCTGCTCATGGACTGGAAGAATCAGTATCATCAAAATGACCATATTACTTAAACTACTATATAGATTCAGTGCATTCCCTATTCAAATTCATAGAATATTCTTCAAGAACTTAGAACAATCAATTGCAAAGTTTGTGTGGAACCATAAAAGGCCTACTATAGCCAAATCCATTAAAAAAAGAAATTGAGAGGTATCTCATTGCCTGAATTGAAGCTCTACTACAAAGAAATAGTGATCAAAACAGCACAGTATTGGAACAAAAATAAATTTTCAGATTAATGAGTCAGAATAAAATATCCATTGACAACCCCCCAAGTATATAGGCAACTAATCATTGGCAAAGGAGTAAATAACTTAAAATGGAATAAAGACAATCTCTTTAACAAATGGTGTTAGAACAATTGTATAACCACATGTAAGAAACTAAAGATCAATTCATATCTCACACCTTACAAAAGTCAATTGAAGTGGATTAAAGATCTTGAGATTAGACCTGAATCCATAAAATTCTTTGAAGAAAACATAGGCAGAATACTCCAAGACTTAGACCTCAAGGAAATCTTCAAAGCTAGCATTTCAATGACAAGGGCTAAAGCAAAAAATCTAAATAAATGGGACTACATTAACTAAAAATTCCTGTACGGCAAAGAAATATGAGCTAAAACTATAAGACAACTAAATGAATGGCAGAAAACTTTGCATTCAACACATTAGATAAAGATTTGATAACTAGGATATAAAGTACTCACAAAGGTTAATTCTACAAAACCTAAAAACACCATCAAAAATGGGGAGAAGTGGGCTGGGCGGTGGCGCTAGAGGTAAGGTGCCTGCCTTGCCTGCGCTAGCCTTGGATGGACCGCGGTTCAATCCCCTGGCGTCCCATATGGTCCCCCAAGCCAGAAGCGACTTCTGAGTGCATAGCCAGGAGTAACCCCTGAGCGTCACCTGGTGTGGCCCAAAAACCAAAAAAAAAAAAAAAAAAAAAAATGGGGAGAAGAAATGAACAGACACTTCTCCGAGAAGACTAACAGATGACCAGCAAACACATGAAAAATGCTCATTATCATTTACCATTACGGAAATGTCACACCAGTGAAGATGGCACATATCAAAAATAATGAAAACAATCTCTATTGGCAGGGATGTGGTGAGAAAGAAACTCTCATCCACTGCTGGTGGGAATGTTCCCAGTCCAAACTCTGTGGAAAATAGTATGAAGGCTTATCAGTAAACTCAAAATTGAGCTGCCATATGACCCAGCAATCCTACTTTGGGGTATCTATCCCCAGGATAGAAAACATTTATCCAAAAGGATGTATGCACACCATTACTCATTGCAGCATTCAGTAAAATAGCTGATTTGGATGTCCAACAACAGGTAAGTTGAGATCATAAAGATGTGATACATTTATACAATGGAATTCTACATAGCTATAATGAGTGACAGTCATACAATTTTCAGCAACATGGATAGATGGAACTGGAAGATAATATGTTCAATGAAGTAAGCCAGAAAAAGAGGATAAATACAAGATGATATCACTTACATGTGATATTTAGAATAACTGCATGAAGAAATGCAGTTGTCTAAATGGGAGTTGTAGTGAACACCTTGGCCACTAGAAACTGAGTGGAAGAGGAGAAACACACACACACACACACACACACACACACACACACACACACACACACGATGGAAGTAAGGATCCAAATGGTTTCAGGTGTATTGGTAGTGTTTAAAAAGGACAGAACTAAATATTCAAGCCAAAGGCAACAACAATAGAATCAAGAGACCCAAATCTTAACAATCTAAGTTTAAAATAGGCCTATTATATTTGCAGACTGGGGGCAGGGGTATTGATATGGGATGCACTTGGGGATCATTTTTCGAGGGAGGTTAACAATGGTGATGGTATTGGCCCTGATTCATTGTATGTCTGAAACCCAACTATGAAGGATTTTGTAAATCACAATAGTTTCAATAAAATATTTTTTAAAAATCAATGAAAGCAAGCATTTTTACTTTAAAAATAATAAGATCAATAATCCTCTAGCAATACTCACAAAGGAAGAGAGAAACTTAATAAATTAAATCAGTATGAATGCCATAACAGATACAACAGAAATTCAAAGGGTAATCAGAGATTACTTTGAGAATCTTTTTGCCATAAAATGATAAGGCCTAGAAGACATGAACAAATTCTTGGACTCCTATAACCTCCAAAAGTTGAACCACATTATCTGAAATACTTGAATATACCTATCATTATTGAGGATGTTGAAATAGTAATTATGAGGCTTACCAAAAAAAAAAAAAAAAAAAAAAGCCCAGGCCCAGATGATTTTACTAGTGAAATTTTTCAAGCCTGTAAGGAGAACCTTCTACCAATAACTTTCAGGCTCTTCCAGGAAGAAACAGAGGCACTCCCAAAGAGACACTATCAAAAAGAGCATTAAAGGGCAATATCCTTGATGAACACAGATGTAAAGATCTTCATAAACTACTAACAAATAAAACCGATCAATTCATCAAGAAGTCATATGCCATGACAGTAGGATTTATTCCAAAGATGTAAGGATTGTTTACCATACACAAGCTATCAATATAATATACCATACAAATAAAAATAATATGATTAATCAATATATATAGAGAAAGCACTTGATAAGGTTCAGCCCCTTTTCATAATAAAAACTTTCAACAAGAATGAAATTGAAGATATGTTCCTCACTATAGTGAAAGCCATTTATCACAAGCCATGGCAAACATTAAACTCATTAGGGGGAAAGCTAAAAGACTTGCCTCTAAGATTTGGTAGAAAACAAGTGTGCCCCCTATTGCCACTTCTATTCAGTATAATACTGAAAGTACTTGCCATAGCAACTAGTCAACAGAAAGATATCAATTGTTGATGGAGATGAGGAAAGTGTCTCTCATTCACTGTTGGTCCCAATATCAATTAGTAGTCAGTCCTGCCTCTTTGGAAAAAACATGGATAGTCAAAAAAAAAAAATAGAAACTGAGTTTTTATTTGACCCAGCAATACTATATACTATATACTAGGTATATACCCTTGGAACCCAAAATCACATTGTAGAAAATTTCTCTGAATTTCTATGTTCCTCGCAGCACTATTCACAATATCTAGAATCTGGGAACAAGTCAAGTGCCCAAGAACAGATGTGTATAGAAACTGATACATCTACGCAATGGCATTACTACACAGCTGTAGGAAAAATGAAGTCATAAAATTTGCTTATAAATAAATGGATATAGAGACTATTATGCTGAGCGAAATGAGTCAGAGGGAGAGGGATAAACATAGAATAATCTAAGTCATCTCTGGAATATGAAAAATAGATAGTATTGTAATAGTATTTAAAGACAACAGATGATAGTCAGGAAGACCAGTCCATGGCAGGAAGCTTGCCATAAATATTAGGAAAGCAGGAAGGCAGATTAGGGACCACTATGACAATGATCATTGGAATTGATCACTCTGGACAAAAATTGTGTTCTGAAAGGAGATAAAGTAATACATATCATATTCCTCAGTAACAATATTGCAAACTACTACTACTGAAATTAAGAGAGAAAAGCAGCAAAAAGAGAAGTAAAATGTCTACCCCAGAGGCAGTCAGGGGGACTGTGGAAGGAAACTCGGGACATTAGTGGTGGGAGGTGTGCATTACTAAAGGGGTTACACATTTTATGTCTGAGACTTGATCATGAACAACTTTATCTGTGAAAAAAAATATAACTATTATCAATACATTATAACTATGGTGTTTAAATAAGCCAATTAATTTTAAAAAATACACTTCCTTGACTGTTGATGAAAATTCCTGAGTCAGTAATTATTTTATGTTTATTATTGGAAATATTTTGACCCTTAAAATTATTGGATGAACAAAATATGACTAATCGGTTAATTCAAAAATATAAAATTTTTATTTCAACTGGAAAAATGAAACTTTTCATAATATGGAATTATCTGAGCAGCCATTTGTTCAATAATTCTGATTATCTTTCTTTCTTTAAATGTATCCAGACCATGTGACTTGAGTGACTTGGAATATTTGGATGAAGAATTCCATCAGAGCTTGCAATGGATGAAGGACAACAACATCACAGATATCCTAGATCTCACTTTTACTGTTAATGAAGAAGTTTTTGGGCAGGTTTGTAAAATTTGGTACTTGTAAATGCAATCTTGCCTTTTACTCTTAAATTTATATAATACAAATTTTTCATTCTTTTTAGCATAATTATTGTTCACAACACATTTTTAGAACTTTTATCTTACAAATGGATGCTATACAACTCCTTATGTCTCATTCCTTGAACCCCTGACAACCACTGTGCTACTTTTTATTTCTGTAGATTGGCTATATAGACCCATAGCTATATTGAATTAGTTGTCTACATTGGCTACACATAAAAGTGGTATTATGTAGTTTTGTCCTTTTGTGTCTTGCTTATTTGACTGACTCAAGACACAGTAATATGATTATATTATTATATATCATATTAATAATATGATGCATGGAAGGTTTTCGTTTCATAGTTACATGTATTAAATGTATTGCTAATATACTGCTATGAACTAGTATATACCATATACTATTATTATATACCATTTATAATATATTATAGTATATGTTAAATGTAATACATAATAGTATATGCGATATACTATTGTTAATAATACTGCTATGAACTCATGTGTATGAATCTCGGATTTTAGCTCTTTGGGGTACCAATTGGAAAAGTTGGGTCATATGACAAAGGATTTTGTTTTTAGATTAGGAAACAAAGAATCTAATTCATTCAAAATACAGATCTTTTAGTCCTGCTTCCTTTAAATTGCTTACATTTTTTCCTTTTTCTTATTATAACATGAATCAACTTTTATAGTCTAAAAATTTAAATGTTATAATGTATGTATCAGAAAACATTTTCACCAGGGAAGCTATACATATGTAAGGTATATCTGTTATATGTGCAAGTATGAAAATAATTTTATCACGAGAAGTTAGATTTTTATTTTTGCAAAATTCATATACCTTAACTCTATTTAATAAATTAAAGCTTTTCATTTATCTTTTATTAGCATTTATAGACCACTAAACTTTTTGGTGAGAGTTTTTCAGTATATACTGTAGTCAGAACAGATTTACTAGTAAAAATTAAGGTTTTTAGCATATAACTTACTATAAGTGCCAAAAACACATAACATGTTGTAATTTATAATAAGGTTATAATAATAAAGCTGTGGAAACTCTGGATTGTAAGAAGCATCTGCCTTACAAACATGTGGTCAATAAGGCTTCAAGTTATAAGGCTTCAAGTTCAATTCCCCAGCTTCAAGGTGATCCCCACTGCCTCACATGCATAAATGCAATCCCAACAGCTACATCAAAGCACTATAACACAAAAAAGTGAATGTTACAGCAGCACAACTAGGTCTACAAGATATACCAACCAAGATAGTTTTTTTTTAAAATAAGTGAAGAAAATAATCAGGGAAGGAAGAAGGAAGGAAGGAAGAAGGAAGGAAGGAAGGAAGGAAGGAAGGAAGGAAGAAGGAAGGAAGGAAGGAAGGAAGGAAGGAAGGAAGGAAGGAAGGAAGGAAGGAAGGAAGAAAGGAAGGAAGGAAGGAGGAAGGAAGGAAGGAAGGAAGGAAGGAAGGAAGGAAGGAAGGAAGGAAGGAGGAAGGAAGGAAGGAAGGAAGAAGGAAGGAAGGAAGGGAGGGAGGGAGGGAGGGAGGGAGGGAGGAGGGAGGGAGGGAGGGAGGAAGGGTGGGAGGGAGGAAGGGAGGGAGAAAGAAAGAAAGAGAAAGAAAGAAGGAAGGAAGAGAGAAAGAAAGAAAGAAAGAAAAAGAAAGAAAGAAAGAAAATGAAAATAAGAATGAAGAAAGAAAAAAGAAGAAAGAAAGAAGAAAAAAGAAAGAAAGAAAGAAAGAGAAAAAGAAAGAAAGAAAGAAAAGAAAAAGAAAGAAAGAAAGAGAAAAAGAAAGAAGAAAGAAAAAAAGGAGGGAAGGAGGGAGGGAGGGAGGAAGAGGAAAGAAAGAAGAAAGAAAGAAGAAAGAAAGAAAGAAGAAAGAAAGAAAAGAAAGAAAGAAAGAAAGAAAGAAAGAAAGAAGAAAGAAAGAAAGAAAGAGAGAGAGAGAGAAAGAAAGAGAGAGAGAGAGAGAGAAGAAAGAAAGAAAGAAGAAAGAAAAAGAAAGAAAAAAGAAAGAAAGAAAGAAAGAAAGAAAGAAAGAAGAAAGAAAGAAAGAAAGAAAGAAGAAAGAAAGAAAGAAAAAAGAAAGAAAGAAAGAAAGGAGGGAGGGAGGGAGGGAGGGAGGGAGGGAGGGAGGGAGGGAGGGAGGGAGGGAGGGAGGAAGGAAGGAAGGAAGGAAGGAAGGAAGGAAGGAAGGAAGAGAAAAAGGAGAGAAAAGATATTGGAGAATTGAGAAAGAACCACACTTGCCAAAACCTATTCCTCATTAATTCAAAATTAATAGGGAAAGAATAAAAAATCTCTAGCCTATCTTTTAAAAATACTAATGCTGGGTGGCAGTGTGGCAAAAATACTAATGCTATAGTGAGATATATCATTCCTTATGAGTATCGTGATTTTAGTTGTATTCTATCATAGAGATGGTTATTGACAAGCAGTATAGAAGCCTCTTACTTCGGAGAGATAGCACAGTGGCATTTGCCTTGCAAGCAGCCGATCCAGGACCAAAGGTGGTTGGTTCGAATCCTGGTGTTCCATATGATCCCGCGTGCCTGCCAGGAGCTATTTCTGAGCAGACAGCCAGGAGTAACCCCTGAGCAATGCCGGGTGTGGCCCAAAAACCAAAAAAAAAAAAAAAAAAAAAAAAAAGAAGCCTCTTACTTGAACTTATGCTATTTAATAGATAAAATTTGATAGATTAGATACTCCTTGGTGATATGTTCATAATTTAATTGAAGTTGCCTTTAATTCAGCATCCACATTAAGTATTTTTCTACAAATATATTTGTATCAATTGAAATATGTAGTATGTTAATTAAGATTTTTGACAAGGTCTCTTGATAATATAAAAGTTCTGAAATAATCTAAAATAAATTATAATACATTTATACAGTAATATAGTTAATTGCTTGGATGTGTCACTATTAAAAATAAACTTTAATTTATAAATTAACTTATAAATCATAAACAGCAGCTTATATAACAATAAGAAAAGAAAAATCAGACTTGTTTTCTCTTAATATTAAAAAATGCAGTTCTTGTAAGGAGCTTATGTATCTACTTAGAGAAAACAAAACACTAATAATAATTTCTAGGAAAGACAAAAGATGGTTCTTTGTAGTAAATAATAATGCTGAATTCATGTAAAGAGGATACATTGAATGTATTTTGTCCTCTTAAAATCTGCATGTCTTGGGCCAGAGCCATAGCACAGCGGTAGGGTGTTTGCCTTGCACATTGCCAAGACGGACCTGGGTTCCATTCCCGGCGTCCCATATGGTCCCCAGAGTCAGGAGCGATTTCTGAATGCAGAGCCAGAAGTAACCCCTGAGCATCACCCAATGGGGCCCAAAAACAAACAAACAAAAAAATCTGTATGTCTCTCTAAGAGCTAAGCAAACTGCGAAACATCCCAATCTTTTCTGTTTTATGACAAGGTAACAGAAAGGGAGTTAAAATCTGGGGGAGCCAATACCCAGGTGACCGAAAAGAACAAGAAGGAATACATAGAGAGAATGGTGAAGTGGCGGGTAGAACGTGGTGTGGTGCAGCAGACAGAAGCCCTGGTACGAGGCTTCTATGAGGTGAGTCCCAGGCTTGGTTTTAGTAATAGACAGTCCATCCAAACACAGAGCTTCTCAAGCAGAAAATTCAACTCTATTCGCCCTGATATAATAAAACACTTCCTTTGGATGAGTATGGGTCAGAGTACTTTTGGAATTTCGGTGCTGTGATGAGTAAAACATGTTCTCATTAAATTGATATTGGGCTATCTATGGTGCACCATATGTGGAAACATCCAGCATAAGATACTTTCCTTTTATTCAATAAAACACAAGTAAATGATAGCACTGGGGGTGTGTTGTGATAGCTAATTGGCTTTGACAGAAGATTTATGAACTTTTGAACTAGGGTGACATTCTGTCTAGCAAGTAAGTAGAAAGTCAAACACTTGCACAAAATGGAGACCTTTTATAGTATGAGAGTAGGGCAAGTTTATTAACAAAAGAAACTTCCTGTATTGGAAGTCACAGAAGTGTGTATTGTGTTTTATCCAGAGCATTACTGCACTGGTAATCAGAAAATTGAAGATTAATTGCTTTATGATTAAACTTTTAGAACCAATTAAATCAGCAGTTAAGTTGGGTGTTAAGCCTGGGTGAAGACATGACACAAATGATTCCATTGTTTTACCTAATTACCATTTTAACATAAGTGATGGTCATTTCCCTAATATAAGTGACATAAATAAAATAAATACAACCTTTTGATGTAGTGAACCTTATTGAAGTCATATTGGTATTTCAGGTCGTAGATGCCAGACTTGTGTCTGTGTTCGATGCCAGGGAACTAGAGCTGGTTATAGCTGGCACAGCAGAAATCGACCTCAATGACTGGAGGAATAACACTGAGTACCGGGGAGGTAAGCTAGTAGGGCCTATAAATTATTTTTCTTGTTTCAAGCTATGTTTTGTTGATTGATTTACTATATTAAGTTTAGGTAGTTACAGTGCCATCAAAGTTTATTGTATATCAATACATAATGACTGTATCCCATCAATACCAAACTGCTTAAGACCCTAACAGCTATCCCCATACTATCTCAAGTCTTATCTTTTAAAAAATTCTTTCCTTTTTTATCTGCTTCTTAGTTGTATGATATATAGCTACAGATAAATTCTTTCCTTTTTTATCTGCTTCTTAGTTGTATGATATATAGCTACAGATAAATTCTTTCCTTTTTTATCTGCTTCTTAGTTGTATGATATATAGCTACAGATAAATTCTTTCCTTTTTTATCTGCTTCTTAGTTGTATGATATATAGCTACAGATAAATTCTTTCCTTTTTTATCTGCTTCTTAGTTGTATGATATATAGCTACAGATATAACTTCTGAAATTTTGGATGTTTAGATAATTATGGATAATTTAATGACTCATTATATATAAAAATATCTTATATGTGTGAACAGCGCTGGTAAAGTTTAGTGTGTTATATGCCAATATTGTCATCTCTCTTCTTCAATAAGTTATGAGAAACTTAGTCAGTAATATGCTCATATTACCCCATTACTAAAGGATAAATAAAAGACTTACTCAATATATATAAACTTACAGACAATTATTTTAACATATAGTTATATTATCTATGATTTTACAGACAATTCAGATGAAAAGTTGAAGCCTAGTGATACTAAAATAGCTAATGTTAAATTGATATGAGTTAAGGCAAAAATCTAGGTGCATAATTGTCTTCCCCTAACTGTTAAAAGTAAAAGACAATAAGAGGAGTCATGTAGACCCAAGGAAATTTTACTTATAATGTAAAGCTAACATATAGACCATAAAATAAATTAACAATAAGCAATTATTCAAAATATATAAATAAAATCACAAATAAGCAAGAATGTTCTCTCTCACCATACTGCCCAGGCAGTCCAGGTAAATTGCTTTCACTTGGAAAAGTTGTCAGAGGAGATGCTTTTAGGTAATACAAGGTCTATATTACTTAATTTTCTAAGATCTAATATCTTATGATGGCTACTTTCCCGAATTTTTAGTGAAAGGTATTTTTGGAATGAAAAATTATTGCTTCATTTTATATCCTCTTTCATTTGATTTGATATCAATTCATCATAGTGGTACATAAAACAACAAAGAAGATTCAGCAGTGGTTCAAGAATGAATGATTCATGAGAAATTCTTTGATACAATGCATTGATTTAAAATAATTAGTATAAATCATAGAAAACTATAAAGAAAGTTGATTTCTTCTCTAGAAAACAATTTGACAAAAGACCATTATCAAAAAAATTAATAATCTAGAACTAAATTACTGACAAGTGTTGCTATTTTTTTTTTGTTGTTGTTGTTGTTGGTTTTTTGTTTTTTGTTTTTGGGCCGCACCTGGGGGCACTCAGGGGTAACTCCTGGCTCTGCTCAGAAATCACTCCTGGCAGGCTCAGAGGACCATATGGGATACCGGGGATCAAATCCCAGCCCATCCCGGGTCAGCCGGTGCAAGGCAAATGCCCTACCACTCTGTCCCCAAGTGTGAGGATTTATTGTTGAATATTCTGTTCCAACCTATTGAGTCAGAGTCTCTCTATTCCAGTACTGCACAGTTTAGATTACCATAGCTTTGTAGTACCATTTCAAGTCAGGTAATGAAATGCCTTTCAATTATTATTTATTGATTTATTCAGATGGTTTTGGTTATTTTGGATCTTTTATGATTCCACACAAACTTCATAAATGACTGTTGATGAAGAATGTTGTCTGAATTTTAATTGCATTGAATCTATATATTAGTTTAAGTAAGACAGTCATTTTGACAATATTGAATTTTGCATTCCATGCACATGGAATGTTTTTTACATTTCCTAAGGTCTTCTTAAATTTATTTTTTATGGCATAGGACTCTCATCTCTTTTGTTAAGTTTATTCCTAGTTATTTGATGTTAGGACACTATATTAAATGGAATAGACCCCTTAATTTCTCCTCTGACTATTTGTATAAAGGAATGCAACTGATTGTTGTGTATTGGCTTGAAGCTGGCCCTTTGCTAGATTGGTTTATTTTTCTGGAGCTTCTTTGTGCACTCGGGGTCTTCAGTGACTTCCTCTTTTCCAATTTAGATTTCTTTGATTTTCTTCTCCTGACTGATTGCTATCTCTAAAACTTCTGGAACAGTCTTGTATAAGAGTGGAGGCAATGGACATCATTGCCTTTTACCTAGCCTTAGTGGGAATGCTTTTACTTTTTCACCATTAAGAATAATATTGGGGCCGGGTGGTGGCACTAAAGGTAAGGTGCCTGCCTTGCCTGCTCTAGCCTTGGACGGACCGCAGTTTGATCCCCCGGTGTCCCATATGGTCCCTCAAGCCAGGAGCAACTTCTGAGCACATAGCCAGGAGTAACCCCTGAGCATTACCGGGTGTGGCCCAAAAACCAAAAAAAAAAAAAAAAAAAAGAATAATATTGGGGGGCCAGCGTGGTGGCACTAGAGGTAAGGTGTCTGCCTTGCCAGCGCTAACCTAGACGGACCGCGGTTCGATCCCCCGGTGTCCCATATGGTCCCTCAAGCCAGGAGCAACTTCTGAGCGCATAGCCAGGAATAACCCCTGAGCGTCACCGGATGTGGCCCAAAAACAACAAAACAACAACAACAATAATAATAATATTGACTATGAGCTTTTTAAAGAATGCTGTTATTATCTTAAGGAAGGTTCTTTTTACTCTTATTTTACTGAAAGTTTTAATCATATGGGTATTGGATATTGTCAAAAGCTTTCTCTACAACAATATGATCATCTTATTTTTAACTTTCATTTTACTGATCTGGTGTATAATGTTGCATTGATTTGCATATATTGAACCATCCTTTCATTCCTGGGATTAATCTTACTTGATCATGGTGTATAATTTTTGATGGTTGTTGGATTAATTGGTTTGTTAAAATTTTTTGTTGAGGATATTTGCATCAATGCTCATCAAGAATATTGGTCTGAGATTTTTCTCTTGTACAAACTCTGTCAGCTTTAGGCATCAATGAAACGTTAACATCATAGATGTGTTAGGAAGCATTTCTGTTTCTTTGATATTTTCAAAGAGAAGAGTTTAAGAACCAATGACAGTCTAGATTTTCTCTAAATGGATAAACTCATCCATAACCCCACCTACACTAGGACTTTTCTTTTTTGGGAGATTTCTAAATACTTTTTAATTTTCTTCTTTGTAATTTCCCTATAAAGACATTCTACTTCCTCCTTATTCAGTTGTGAGAGGTTACTAAAACTCTGTCCATCACTTCTAGTCCATCTCCTGTAGCTTAACAGACTAAAGTTGTTCATAGTAAGCTTTCATGATGTCTTGGATTGCTCAAGATTCTATTATAATTTCTTCCCTTTTGTTTTGGATCTGATTTATTTGAACACTTCTCTTTGTTTCCTTTATAAGTCTTGTTAATAGTTTGTCTTTCTTGTTTATTATTTTAAAGAGTCTTGTCTTATTTATTTTTTGTGTTCTTGTTTTCATTATCTATGTGGAATTTATCACTCACTTATGCCATTTGATCTTTGGCTTTTATATAAAACCGTTCTTCACTGCCAGAGCTGGTTTAGATTTTAAAAATGTTTCAAGCTCCTGTTTGAGAAAATTTTTATTCTGCTTTCAGTGATAAGTGCTACTTTTCTGGGTAGAGGATTCTCAGTTGGCATTTTAATTCAAGAATTTGTATCTATCATTCCATTCTCTTCTAGCCTGTAGAGTTTCATATAAGAATCTACTGTTGATTTTATATTTTCTCATTATATGGAAGGTTTTGCTTCTCCCTTACTTTAAAGAGACTATCTTTGGGTCTTACCTTTTTTAAAAAAAAAAAATACTGGTTTACAGAGTAGTTCATAATACAGCTTTTTTTCTGGCATTCAGTGTTCCAACACCAATCCCACCACTAGTATAGCACTAGTATAGCATTCCCTCCAACCTTATCATCAGTTTACCAACGTCCCCAAGGCCTGCCCCTTGACAAGTATGAATAACTAACTTAATAACTAAATGATAATGAAATTATCAACAAAAACTTCATTAAAAGAAACATTGTGAAAATGATCCTATCTAGCAATAGGATCATTTTGTCATAGTCTGAAAGTTTACTAAGCTGTTTATTACTAGTTGATCATTCTGTTTTTGGTTTTGTTTTTGAGCTTATGTGGCTTCTATAATAATTTCATAACTAATGTAGTGTATTCCAACTATGGAAAGTCGGTATTAAAATTATGAGGGTTTTGTTTGCGTTTACTTTGATTAGCAATCTTTTTAACCATTTTAAAGTCAATTATACTGTAGCATTTAGTACATTCACAAAGTTGTAGAACTACTCCTTTAATTCCAAAGCATTCCCTAACCCTAACCCTAACCCTAACCCTACTCTTCTCTCTCCCAGACCAAATGATTATCAATATGCATACTGTTTCTATAGATTTGCTTATTCTGGATAATTCATATATCTGGTCTTTTTTCTACTTGACTGAATATTTTAAAGATTGTGGAAGTGGATGTGTGAGGTTTGGACCATACTTAGTGGTGTTCAAGGACTACTACTAATTGTCCTAATACTCAGGAGTCACTACTAACTATATTGAAAACCAAACAAGGGTCAGTCACAGGCAAAACAAATGGCTTGACTCCTATACTGTCTCTCAGTCCCTATTTCAAAGTTTATTCATATTGAAGTGTCTCTTTATGTGTTAAATAATATTCACATAGTGATATTATAGCTATACATTATGTAAAATAGTGTATTATATGCCTATACCATTGTTCTACATATGCAAAGTAAGTTCTTATATCTGCTTTTTTTTGGGTTTCCAATCTGAACCTTCCTTCAGGTGGCTAATATCTGGCTTATTGGATGTCATGCACAAGGGACTACCATCATTTATGGGCCAGTTTTTTTGATGAATCAAATGCTGACACGCAATTATGTCCCACTTCCTAGGAAACTGAACCCCTCTTCACCAATCCTGATTTACCACCTGCCAACTACTCTTTATGAAATCTTTTTCTCTCTCTTTTCTTTCTTCTTTCTTTATGAAATCTTATGATCACAAGGCCACTTTTCTGTCCAGCAAACAAGATCCTTATTAAAGAACAGTTTTGAAAGGTTGTGGGGTTTTTTTTTTTTGGCATTTTTAATTTAGGTTTAAGTTTAATGTTAATCCCATGCTGTGTTCCAGTAAGAACAATACAGATTCTGTATCTGTGGCTACAGTCAATATCCAGTAGTACAAATTAGCTTCAAGTTACTCATACTGGGGCTGGAGAGATAGCGTGGAGATACGGCATTTGCCTTGCATTCAGAAGGATGGTGGTTCGAATCCCATCATTCCATATGGTCCCCCGAGCCTGCCAGGAGCGATTTCTGAGCATAGAGCCAGGAGTAACCCCTGAGCGCTGCCGGGTGTGATCCAAAAACCAAAAAGAAAAAAAAAAGTTACACATACTGAACAAAAGAGTTTGAGTGAGGGAAGAAGGATCAGGAGAGGGAGGCCTCGGGGAGGGAAGGAGAAGAAACACACGCATGCAGGCTTTTCCATACCACCTTCAATGCTAACCTGCTTCAGAGGGAGAGTAAAGGTAGGCAAGAATGAGCAGCCATGGATTGTTGAACTGTTACCAGCACCATGCTTTTCAGCAACATTTCAGCAGAGTTTGAAACACTTTTACAGGAAAACCATCACAACAAACTCCCAACCTTTAACCACTTCAAGCTAACACCCACTTAATTTTAACATTGGTATTAAACTCGATTTAAACTATTAGAAAAAGAAAAACGACATACCACATATGCCTCTATAGTGTGATTAACCTCGCTTAGATGTTTGTATCACTAGACATCTAATGGCTTCCAAATGCAATTTCCATCTAATGGTGATCTTGCCACATCTGGCAGGAGACAATACAGTAATGCTGAAAAAGCCTCTATGCAATCCTGTTAGTGTCTTAAAGAACCTAAAAGCTGGGACCAGTAAAATCCACAGAAATTCATTCTTGCCTTTAAGAACTTTTGAAAACTATTTTTAAGAAAAAACCAACAGGGCAGGAACCTAAATTCTAAGACCCGATGTAAAAGTCAGATTTGGTGGTTCTCAGTGACAATGGGGGACTTTCCAAAGGGGATCGGATGGGAAGGAGTGGGGTGGTCAGAGATGATTTTTCTTGTTGGTTTTTTTAGGTCTCACTGATTTTTATCTTCCACATCCTGCAGCGCTTCTTTAATCTGCTTTTCACCATCACCCTGCATGTCTGAAGTCCATAGTTCAGATTATCACGTAACAACTGCATGATAAGTAGAGTCCTTATAGCTTTCTTCACTCATTGTATCCAGTTCTGCAATTGCATCATCAAAAGCTGCTTTTGCCAACCTGCAGGCATGGTCAGGGGAATTAAGAATTTCATAGTAGAATACAGAAAAATTGAGAGCAATACCCAAGCAAATGGGATGCATTGGTGGAAGTTCTGTCATTGCAATATCACTAGTAGCTCTATAAGCCACTAAGCTATTCTCTGCAGCTTCCTTCCTGTCATTTCCTGTGGCAAATTCAGCCAGATACTTGTGGTAGTCCCCTTTCATTTTATAATAGAAAATCTTGGACTCACCAGTGTTAGCTGCTAGAATGAGGTGTTTGTCCAGTACATCCAGAATGTCACAACAGATTAACTTTATTTAGTTCAGTCTCAACCATTTGTTGGTATTCTCAGATCATTTTTAGTTTGTCTTCTCCTCCCTTATTTTCTTCTTTCTGTTCAATGCTGCTGATTATTCTCCAGAAAGTTCTTCTAGCTCCAATCACATTTTTTATGCAACGGATAAGAGGTTTCTTTTTTCAACTGTCAACTCTACATCTATTCCTGCTACTTTCTTCATTGATTCCACCATTTCTGGCTGCTGTCTCCTCAGCCCAGCCCACCCCAGGTCTTACACCATTTTGCAAGATCCTTTGCAGTCTTGAAAGTTTTTTATAAACCTAAAAACTGGTTTTATATGTAAACCATTACAGATAAATCCAAATGAATGCAATAAAGCAAGGGGTTTAGATGTGATACATTGTACAAAAGCCACTGATCTAATGTCCTTTCAAATGGTGTCAAGTAGAGAGGTTTTAAAGGTTTTCAAAAGCCCCTACCAAATTTCCTTTCAGTCTTCATGGAAATCCCAGATACCTGAATAGATCTTTTTCATTCTCCTTATTTATCCTTCCAGAAATGTTTTCCCTCTCTTTCATTCATACAAACTACACATCTTTCAAACCTTGCCTCCCTTGTAACATGTGTCTACTACCCTAGCCCAAATAGATTTTCTTTTCCTTTGAATGTATCTTGCATCTGCAGTCAGTACTGAATTATTTACTTCAATTTATGCTTAGTATCTCAACTGCACTATGAGCGGACCCAATATTTTCTCTGTAGACCCACTTCTCTCTATCAAAAACTTCTTAAGCAGCTGCTTTAGAATTACAAATTGCAAGAAGCCAGCATCTCCCATTCACCAAACTTGCCCATTACCTTCAGCCTTTTTTTTTAACCTTTTTAAAGTGATAGACAATGCATGTGGTTACCAAGAGCTAAAGCACCAGAACAAATAAACAGAATTGTTTCATAGGAGGTATTGTGTCTTAAGAATCCTAAACATGGGGCCGACGAGGTGGCGCTAGAGGTAAGGTGTCTGCCTTGCAAGCACTAGCCAAGGAAGGACCGCGGTTTGATCCCCCGGCGTCCCATATGGTCCCCCCAAGCCAGGAGCAATTTCTGACCGCTTAGCCAGGAGTAACCCCTGAGCATCAAATGGGTGTGGCCCGAAAAACCAAAAAAAAAAAAAAAAGAATCCTAAACATCTCAATCTAGACTTCATACAATTATATGAAGCAGGAAGTGGTGTCCCAATTATCTTCATAACTATGGAGTTCCAGTTTTTCATATAAAGCAAAACATCTCTGATCACACACTAAAATATTTTAATATAAAATGGTTACTTTATAGATCAAATTATCATAGAATTGGAACTATTTACACAAATTTAAACCTAAATGCAGTTAGATAAGTCGACAGATCAAAAGTTACTATTTAGTTCTAATGTTTATATTTTCTCTCTTCCTTTCCCCATCCAATCCTCTTTCTCCTTCCCTTTTCTCCATGTCAGGTTATCATGATGGTCATCTTGTGATCCGCTGGTTCTGGGCCGCAGTGGAGCGCTTCAACAATGAGCAGAGATTGAGATTACTTCAGTTCGTCACAGGAACATCCAGTGTGCCCTATGAAGGCTTTGCAGCTCTTCGAGGAAGCAATGGGCTTAGGCGTTTCTGCATAGAGAAATGGGGGAAAATTACATCTCTCCCCAGGTACATACGAAACTACTGTCAACATTCAAGAGACTCACTGAAGAGGGCCAAGTATACGTTGCTATTTGACCTTGAATAATTATCCTTTAGGATAAAATTCTTTTCTACCATCAAAATATTATTATATGAGTTATTATTATAAGCTATAAGTGATAAATTCTGAGATACTATTTTAGGACACATTAGTGACTTTTAAAATGATTAACAGTGTTATGGCTCTGAAATCATGGTTTGGATCATAGTAGGAAATTTTCCAATCCGTACAAAGCCCAACTTAAGTTAAAGAGGAATGTCTACCAAGAAGAAAAAGGCAGAGACATCATTGCCAAGAAGCTGGAAACCCAAAGTAACTTTCCCAGCATTGCATCTGTACTTTAACAATATCATTTGATACTCCATAAGTTAGTTATTAATGCACATACTTCATTTCTTCCATTATGTTTTAAAGTATGTGAAGAAGAGACCTCCATGGGGGTCTCTAAAATAGTGTCTCTATGATGAACTAGAAAATTATTGAAAGATAATAAGCACTAGGAATTCAAGCTGTTTAACAATCTGAATTCCTTATGCTATAAATTTTAATCCCAATAATTCCTGAGTTTTTTAAATGAACCTTTAGGTACCATAGTTCAAATATTTTAAGTAGAAGCACTAAAGAACTATTTCTGTATAAAGAAATGAAAATACTGTAAAAAAACAAACAAACAAAAGAAAGCACTGAACCATATGACTTCTTAGTTATTATATTTTCTAACTATAAATATAATCTATATTTATAATTCAAATTCATCTCTGATTTTTTCACTAAATCTCTTCTCTGGAATTATTTAGTGAAGTATAATTTTCATCTAGCTTGCCTAAATTTTCATTGTACTAAAACAATTCACCTGATTTCGGTGAGAATTAGAATGCCCAAGACAATGTAATGTCAGGTGGCTAATGACATTTTAAAGCTTTACTGTACTTTTCAGCTCTGGCTTCGCCTTTTTTAGTTTAGCAGAACTTCATTCTGTATTTGCATGGTTTTACTAATGTTTAACTTTAGTGAATTAAATATGACAAGAAAATAAGTCAAAAAAGAACAATTCTAGAGAGATAAGGCAAACAATGTGCTTAACTTGGATGTGTTCAATCTGGGTTTAATTCCTAGAACACCCCATATTGTCCCCCCAAGTCCTGCCAGTAGTAATTCCTAGGCACAGCCAGAAATAAATCCTCGAAACTGCTGGATGTGGCCCCTAAGTAACAAAAAAACTTTAAAAGGTCAATTACTAATTGTCTGTTTGGAGAATAAGAAGAATGAGATCAGATAGAAACATTCTGTACTTATTTTAGATAAATATATTTAATGATAACTTACTCCTCTAACATGCACCTTGAAAAGTGACTAGAACACAACTGTGTACTTTGCAGAGGTGCTTAGAGTGTAGGATATAACACAACCTGATAGACATTATTTACTATACAATATAATTAATAGAAAACAAAATATGAGAAAATAGTAATTTGAGAACTATTCTGATCAAGTAAAGAAGAGAAGCTATTACAAAGGATCTGGTTATGAGAAATAAGGAATGGTAGAGGGAAATTCTAGGTAGCAGCAGAATGAGCTAGGTCTGGGAAAGGGAATGGCCAGTATATGTTTAAGAAGTGTCAAGCCAATCTTAAGCAACACTTGGGGAGGTGATAGAGAAAGATCTTGATGGACTATGGAGAAAAAGCATACTTGAGTAACCTTTTACTTTTAGGTCATAGAAATCATTGCTTCTGTCATTTGAGATTGAAGATTGAGAAATTAGTAGTACTAATACAATTATTAGTATTAAAGTACATTTTTCCAGAGTGAATATTTAAATACTAAATAATAACCCACAAATACTAATAATAACCCACAAAAAATTTTGAGGTAAACATTGGGGTTTATGAACAAGTTCTTCACATCAGAGCCAAGGAATCTATGTGCTTTGTGCAAGCTACTGTTCTGCAAATGCTGGACAGTAAGAAAAAGAAGTAACAGCTGATTTCTAAGTAGTAATGCTAACAGCTGATTTGTAGTAGTTCTGGGAGGTGACAGGAAATGACAAGACTAGAAGGAGTATCAGGCATCTTGGATGATTTGGATCTTTCCAACTCTCTGCTCTACCCCCATTATGAACAGTCCCTGTGCTCAGAGGAGATGCTCTGAAATTGCTTTGTCCCCAGAACATCACTCTATAGAAAGGCAACTGGCTTCTCAGTACCAACAATGTCATCTCAATTTGAATTTAGTAATCTTTAATTTTTAAAACTAAAAAAAGTAGAAAAAAGGACTTTGAGAATATAGGTTTCAATGATAATATTTTCATTGTTGATAAAAAGTAGAATAGTCACTGAGACTGAAGTTCAGGAGCTAGCAGACACTTAAAATGTAATCCAAGTGAACATGAATTTTACACAGTATGGTGGAAGTTACCTGTAGTGTAAAGGGTTTAAGACAAGTACTAGAGAGTTTAACAGCCACATTTTTTAAGTTTGGTTGTTAAGGTTTGGGACTTATGATATCAGTGTTGTTGCCTCAACAGTTTGAATATTTGGTTCTGTCCTTCCTTAACACCACCCAAGTACCTGAATCCTTTTGAGCCTTGTCCCACCTTATTTCATATCTTTCTCCCCCTCCACTATATTTCCTTCCTTTTCCTTACTATATTTTAGGTTAGAGTATAGGAGACAATGGTTTACATTTCTTCTCCTCATGCAGTTATTCTAAATACCACATATAAGTGGTATCATCCTATATTTATCCTTGTGATAACATCCAATTCCATCCATGTTGCAGTGAATTACATGATTCCATCATTCCTTACAGCTCTGTAGTATTCCATTGAATATATATACCACTTTTTCATGATCCACTCATTTGGAGTTGGATATCTAAGTTGATTCTAATACTTAGCTATTGTACTGAGTGCTGCAATGAACAGTGGTCTGTATACTTTAAAAAGATGTGTTCTGTAGGAGAGTTCTTTCTAAGGAGGAAAAATTACATTCTTTCTTATGACATTTAAATAACAATGAGGTAAGAAATTAGTGGTATGGAGAAGTGGTGTTTGTTAGAAAGCAAAAAGTAGCCCTTGGGAATTTTGAAAATAAATTGGCTGCCATTGAGAAATCATAGAGAAACTATGGAGAAAGATGCAAGAATGTTTTTAAAGAAATGATAGTAGAGACTGGGTCTCAATGGATTTGGGATCAAGAAGTTATTGACACACTTGAAAAATAATAGAGCCTGCACTGATGAGAACAAGAAACTGTCTAGAGAATGAAGCTAGCTAGTTAGAGGAATAAGAAGACATAAAAGTGAAAATATTGCTTGCATAACAACTCACAACTGGCTGAGCTACCAGCTGCAGACAGAATAAATAGTGGCTCCTTTTCTTTTAACCAACTATAAAATGATCTCTGTTAAAAAAAAAAAAGCACAAAACTCTCTTTGGAACTTTATTAACAGTTTAGTTAATAAGTTGTAAGACACTTAAGGAGACAAGAAGATCAAATGTGTAAAATGAAAAGGCAAATTTTAATAGAATGATTGACATAATGATTAACACAATGCAAATTAAAAAATTAAAATTAAAATACTGGAACCCCAAAATAACAATGAGTGAAATTGACCTGCAGACTTAAAAGATCTATGTGAATTTCCAAAATATCAATTTTAAATATGAAATGAGAGAGATTGATTTTCTAGTAGTGCATGTGAAAATGACTGAATGTCTGAAGTCCCTACAATTATGACAATCTCTAAAATCATTATTGCAATGTGGCTGGATTATTAAGTGTTTCTGATATTTAAATGATAGCTCATAGTTTGTAACGGCATTTATATGAACTGTTTATAGAATATAGATTATTAGCCTCATTTACTAGTGTATAAAACATTTTGATTTTATCCACATTTGGTTTACCTGACCCTATGTCGTGGCTCAGGGCAACATATGTGGTGCTGGGGACTAAATCTGGGTCAGTCATGTGCAAGGCAAACAAGCACCCTACCTGCCATACTAACACTGTGGCCTCATACAAATTATAAAATCGAACAAGGATAGAAAGATGAAGCTGAATTTCCCAAGCTAGTAGAGTGAATGGTTCCATGCTTTCTTTAACTTTACCCAACCTGGAAGCAGTGGGAATGGGATAAGCAGGAATCCTTTTTCACTGTTCTATGCAACCACAAGTGAAAGGCCGTGCATCTAGGAATATTAAATTGTTTGTTATTTGGAATTGTTCATTCACTCCAGATTACAAAATAAAATTTATTTAATATAGTTAACAATGTTATCAATGCAGCAAAAGCAACTTCTGAAGAAACTCTGAATGTTAGACAGTTTTTAAGAGGTATAATTTGCACATATTTTTTTCACTCATAATGCCAGTTAAAAATGACCCCCAAAAATTAACAAGATGATGATATCTATTCATTTCACTCAGCTTATTCTGACAGTTTCAAAAGCACATTTAGCTTTTTCCGCCTTATTTAAGCTTGATTATTCTATCCCAGGATATGTCCTATTTTACTATTTATAAATATAATTGCAGGCCTACTCAACTTACTCTCTCCTCTTATACTTACTAAAATATTGAGATAAAATATTTCAATTAGTTTCTTTTGATGTTAGTTAGGCTTCTTTGAATCTTAGATATAAATTTGAGACCTTTGTTAATATGTTCTTATATTTATTCTCAGTAAAGTCCTAAGTATAAAGTTCAATCTGCTGTCGTATGACTCATCTTTAAGCATAAAGGGGAAAAAAATCTGGGTGGTGTGTCACAAGGACATGAGGAGAGGAGACAGTTAGAATAAATACCTGGAGGTGGGAGGCAAAAATAATGGTGTCTTTCCCAAATTCTCCCTGTGTGGAAACTCCACATATTCTTTTCTCTTTTCCAGCCTCCCATCCCTTAAGTGCTGTACTAGATGGGGACTCTAAAAATAAATGTGTAAATACCCCAAAACTTCCCTGGAATATTGTAATTTAAAAGGAGCTTAATATCTTAAATTAAATACTGAAAAAGAAAATTTTTCAATCAGTGTTTTGTTTTGTTACATTTTATTTCACTATATTTATATTGATTTTGTATTTTTACTCTGTTTTATTCCCCTTTATGACTGTTTATTTTCTCAAGACAATTTCAGCAGAAAGGTCATTTTAGGGAGGAAAATGGATTAAATATGTGCCTCAACAAATGTTGTCCCCTGTACTCACGTTCAGTTTTCTCCCTCCTTTAATAGTCCTCCTATATAGTCCACAGCATTCATTAAAACATAAAATTCTCTGGTCTGAACACAATACCATCCAGCTCACACCATGTGCTAAAAATTGTCATTCCCACTTAAGTATCATACCCACTCACACCTACTCACAGCATTGTTAGATGTGGGTTAGAATATATCCAGGGGCAACTCGGTTAAATAGAATATTAAATGAAGTACCAGGGCATCTGTTGCCACCTAGTTTACACAGATTCAGAAAACAGAACTGGGCAAGGAGACTTAGGAGCATGGTCTTCTAATTCTATTTCTTTCTCTTTTGCTCTCAATTGCAAAATAAAGCCAAATAAAGACAGCTCATCAGTAGTTTGCTAGTGTAGTTCTTGTATTTCCTTCCAAATGCAAACCATCTCTTCCTAGTTATTCCAGTCCTTTCTCTAGTCTGTGTCTAAAACAGATTATTGTTATTAATTTGCAGTGTTCTGTGGTGGTCCTTTTTTGTTCTGCTCACTTATGACTATTTTTATTTTTGGTTTTGGTTTACACCTGTGGTGCTGGGCACTGCTTCTGGCTCTATTTTTTGTGTCGCTTCTAGCAGTCCTTGCATAATTCAACCCATTGAGCTATTTCTCTGGACTTGCGTTCACTTCTGATTCACAGCTTCAGACTGATCCCAGATAAATCCAAACCAGCAGTATCATGAAAATAAACACCTTCACCAATTTTTTCTCCCCCATTCAGGGCACACACATGCTTCAATCGATTGGATCTTCCATCTTATCCCTCGTACTCCATGTTGTATGAAAAGTTGTTAACAGCAGTAGAAGAAACCAGCACCTTTGGACTTGAATGAGGAAAAGAAAATTCAACTGATGTTTTCCTGGCCAGTGACATGACCCTTTCTGGGATGATTCTCCTTCCCATATCAACTGTCCTTTGATTTTGATATTTCATGATTTTTATTTTTAAACAAAATCATGACTGGCAAGAGCTGTGCATGAAGAACTGCCTTCTAATAATCTAGCCTTCAGGCTTCTCTATTTTCAGTGAACTGCTAGCCTGTATGCAATATTTTAAAAAGCAGCTGTCTACAGGTCTGTGTGTATCTCCACATACATCCATTATTAACAATGAAATATAAATGCAAGTTATGTGACACTTGACCAATTGGTAATAAATGTTTATTTTCATTACTATTATTTCAAAGAAAATTGGGACATTAAACATTTCAAGCTTTTATATGCCTGTATCTTCTGAGCAGAAACACCACTTTCATCATTTCATCCAATGACCTACTTCAGAAATAGGAATTGATGAACTTTTTCTTTTCCTACTATTCTACTTTATTCCTGTGTACACTACCTATCCAAAAATATCAGTGACAAAACCAAAAAAGTTTTATACATTTAATTCATGAAACATTTGTGGAACTAGCCTAGACACATGGTGCAAAAATTTTGCTTTCCCACAAATAATAACAAAAAAGAAAAACACTGCTTGCTAACGCAGCACAGTGCATATCAATGGTTGTGGAGATTGTGGCTCAATTTGAGTTTCTTGAAGTCTAGAAAATGGAGCACACCTTTGAGAGCATGCACCCAGAAGGAGCACAATTTGTGCATATGTCTTATAAGGATATCTCATTATATAGCTAGCATAAACCACAAGGCTTCTCTTCCATTGTGTTGTAAAGAATATGACGCAAACAGGAGAAATGGAAAGAGATACTAAGTTTGAATAACTGAGTTTTTCACTGTTGTGTTTTACTTTGTTTTGTTCCATTCTAGCTACAATTCTCCTTTACAAGGATAAAAACTATATAAATAATCTCCTGTTGTTTGTTAAAGCCAGGCAACAAACAAACTGTCAGCTGATTGATGATTTTTTTATGCTGTTGTTGTTTTATGTTTTTGTCTTTCATAATTATGTTGTTCAAATTCCTTCACTGTCCTTACTGTCCATAGGGACCACACTAAATAAGAAGCTGCAGAGAGTGATGGTGCTTGTTAGGGATCAAGGGCAATGTAATACTTCTGCTTAATTCAGAGCAATTTTCCTGGAGCAGAGTTAGCTCCTCCAAACCACTTTGATTTATGTCAAATAAATACTTTCTTCCTTTTAGCATTTATCATTCTCATAATTTTCAGAAAAAAATAGCTGTAGGAGCCAGCCTCTTGATTACATTTGGAATAAAGCCCAAAATAATGGTCATTGCTATTTTTCTAAACTTGATGTCTATGTTGTCTGAAATATTTCATGAATGAAAGTGTTTTCTTCACTGGGAAAAAAAACTAACAGGTCCTTCTGTTGAAATGTCAATATGTTTAAAATAAGGGGGAAATTTGAGGCATGTAAGATAGTTAATTTTATATGAGGCCATACTTTGTGTGCTTGATAGATCAGTTTGTGTCTGGAGTGTGCACTTGTTTTGTTCTTTGCACTGCAAATGAAGTCTTCTTTCGTAAATTTTTTTTTATTTTATATCACACCCAGTGGTGCTCAGGGGTCACTCTTGACTCTGCACTCAGGAATTATTCCTGACAGTATGGGATGCTGGAAATTGAACATAGGTTGGTCATGTGCAAGGCAAGAGTCCTACCCACTGTACTATTTCTATAGCTCCAGAAAATCTTTACAATAATCAGTATCCCTACCTGCTGCTGTTCCTTTGCTATCAGAGACTATACATTCTAAAGAAAATAAGTTTCTTAATTTTACATCTAAAATAAATATCAAGACAGGATAACACAAAAATATTAGATAATATAGGGATCTATTGATAATTGAAAACTCCCTAAATTCAGTGGCTATTTGAGCATCTAAAGAGATAACAGAATTTCAACAGAACTCAGAACATAATGAAATCAGAACATATGGATTTTTCAAATCATTCCATGATTCTTACTCTGAAGAGCATCTTCAGTATCCTTATTCTGACCTTACGTCATTTTTCTTTTAACTTGTTGTGTGTATGTAAATAATTATTCATTTAAGGGTTTACTGCTTTAAAAATATTTATATTATTTGCTAGGCATTGACAAGGGAGAAAGGTGTTCAAAAGGATGCAAACTACTCCTAGGTAGCTTTACAATTTATATAATATGAAATTTATTTATTTGATTCGATATTGATCTAATGTTAATCTGACTATATGCAGAAAAGGGTATTCTAGAATTTATAGTATAATTTGGACATAAATTTTTAAAACGGGGCCATTCTCAGTTGTGCTGGGACGTGGAGGCCTCTCCTGGAAACTCTGCCTGCAATGCAGGTCTGACAGTCTGGTGCTCAGGCCTGGTGGTGCATGGGGACCACCTGGGCTACACATAGTGGTGCTTGAGGGGTCCAAAAGGTTCTGGAGATTGAACTCAGGGTCTTGTACATGCTAGGCAGGTGCTCTTCTGCTTGAGCTACTTTTCTGGCCCTACCCATGATTTATAAGCTAATCTTTCCTAGTTCCTCTTAATGACATGGCTCTAGATAGGTTCCACAAATCTTTACGGGAACAGTATTTTATAAAAAATATAAAATTCTAAAATGATATACTGGTGTTAAATTCTTAGTAAACTATAAGAATTCAAAGTTTACTTATTAGGTTCCAGATTCCACTGCAAAGCTGTACAAAATATTTAAAAGAGAAAAAGAAAATTAAGTTTAAATGTTTTAGGAAACGATCCTTTTGTTTCTCAGTGCCCCAAATATTTTTTGTTATTATTTCCTATATGTAAAGGTGACTTAAAAATTGTGTTCTCATTATATAGCTAATGAAATATCTACATGATTATGTTATGCTACTAATTTCAACAGGTAGATGTGTAGCCACATAAATTAGATAATTTAATGCCAAACCTAATTGCAATTTTCCCCAATTTATAAAACAAGTTTTCATCATATAGAAAAATTGTAAAACTAATCAGTGTAAACCACAATTATTTTTAAAATAGCTATTTTAGAGGTAGCTTCAGTAAGAGTGTGTTAGCCTTAAATGGAGGACAAACAAAAAAAAAAGAAGGGAAAACATATGATCCAATTCAAAACCTACTATAAAAATTTCATGGATCCCATCCTATTCTCTCATAGAAAGATCATAACCATAAATATAAAAGTGAGTTCTTTTTAAGTTAGCTGAGCTTATGAAATAAATTTAATACCATGATTATTTTATCACAATTGTTTGGACAGTAAAAGCAAAATGAAATGTCTTGACAGACTTTAAATATGCAAAATAGAAATATTAAAAAATAGAAATATTTTCTCACAATGTGTAGCTATCATTTAATAGTAAGTATATTTATGTTACAGACCAATGTGCAGGACTTTCCAGACAATTTAAATATTCATCTCTCACAAACTCTGTATCCAAACTTTGTGTTGGAAAAAATTGGTCAATTCCACAGATGTTTTTTCCCAGTTCAAGATGAAACCACTGTCAAATGAAATGTAGTTAGAATGTTACATAACAAATGGTGGTGCTTCATTATTATTATTATTAATACTAGTATTATTAGCATTTCACTTTTGACTATTTAAACTATTGCAATACTGTATTAAGTTCTGAGATGGATGTTTCACAAGAAAAAGTGTTATTTTTCTGTAAGTGACATGTAGTTCCCTGTTTTAGTATTTAAAAAGATGTCTAGAGGTAGCATATGGGAATTAATTATTGTCCCCATTAGCCTACTTTCTTGCAGCTTCCAATTTATCTATGGAAATGTCTATAACAATATTGCTTAAAGGTCTCTGTTCTTAGTCAGGATTAAGTCCATATTATTGGGCTGATTTTGCTTACAATTATGAGAAAAATAATATGTGATACTCAGGCCCAGCCTTCTCTTCCATCATATCATCTTCAAGGAATGTCAATAAATTCACTTTGGTATGGCATTGTGTGTGTTCTTATTGCAAATGAAAGCTTAGAGTCAATACACAATACTTTTATATATGTCTAATATTTCATGATTTAAAGCAAAAGCTCCATATATTACCAACTACTATTTTAGATAAACATTTCCCATAGAAAAATGTTATGTCAAAAATCATTAAGAGATGGGGCCGGAGAAATAGCACAGCAGTTAAGGCATTTGCCTTTGCACACGACTGATCCAGGACACAGGACACACGGTGGTTCAAATACCTGGCATCCCATATGGTTCCCCTCCTCCCCATGCCTGACAGGAGCAATTTCTGAACACAGATCCAGGAGTAACACCTAAGCACCACTAAGGCTGTGACAACCCCAAAAATAAAACAAACAAAAAAAAATTAAGAGATAAAGAAACAAAGCAAAGCACCTACCTAGTTTCTCCCTCTCCATCTCTATTTTACTATAAACAAAACTAAGGCCCCACTATGCTGTATAGCTTCCAGGTCTATAAAAAAAAAATTAATAAGCCTCTATTTTTTGCTAAAGTTTTCTGATAGGCCATTAATAAATCATGCAATTATAATCAGATCCTTAATAACCAAAGCTATTTACCTAGACTACGCCCGTGGAGTATCCCCAGGATTTACAATTCCTTGCCTTATTTAATATGACTAAGAAGATCCAAACAAAGCAGGTCACTGTGAGTATAGATTATCCATGAACAAAAATGGAAGCATAGCTTTTGTAACAGCTTTGTGTTTGTCTTCTGCAACTCTGCACAAACCATGTATTTCATTTCATGGGTGTCCTTTATGTTGCACCAGGACTACATGGAATTACTAACTTTCTAACTGTTAAAATCCTTTTCTATAAAAGCTTCAGGCCACAGTTTATGTGTAGGAACTTATAGTGTGTATAAATATCAGTATAAGGAGTGATCACAAGCGATAGAACCCTCAGTATGAGTTTGCTGGCCTCGGCAACAATACAGCATAAACTGGGTGACTTAAAGCTAGAAGTCTGAGATAAAGGTGATTATGAGAATTGGAATGGTCTAAGGAATCTGACAATTTGTTCTATCTTTCTCTTCTGGTTACTAGTGTTTGTAGAAATAGATTTGTAGCTACCTACCTTCACCATTCTATGTATATGTTTGTAAAGAATTTCATAAAGAGGGGCCAGAGAGATAGCATGGAGGTAGGGTGTTTGCCTTTCATGCAGAAGGTTGGTGGTTCGAATCCCGGCATCCCATATGGTCCCCTGAGCCTGCCAGGAGCGATTTCTGAGCATAGAGCCAGGAGTAACCCCTGAGCATTGCCGGGTGTGACCCAAAAACCAAAAAAAAAAAAAAAAAAAAAAAAAGAATCTCATAGAGAGGTCTTTGGGGGCCTATTCTATACACTCATTTTAATTAGAATATCCTCCAAAAAGATCCAAACTCCAAACAGAGGCCACATTTTCAGTCCATATCTCCAATATCTTTTCTGAGGAACACAATTCAATCCATATCATTCATTTCTCTGTCACACTAATAGCTGTTCTCCCTAATCATAATAGTAATGCTTATAAAGGTATCATAAATTTCATACTATTTACCATAAAATGGACTGTATAATAAGATTTAGATACCAGGACTAATTGTCACCTTTACCTTGGAAGAAGTTTGGAAGGTGTAGAGATATAAATATTGTGGTCAAATGCATAGATGAATGCAATGAAATCCATCAAACAAATTAGAATTCTTTAAGTGTTAAATATAGAGATAACTATGGGCACTATTCAAGTGCTGATACCCAGACTGGCATGAAGATTTAATAATGCCTTCAGACCATATTCCTAGTATATACATGAATCACAACCTCTAGAAACCTGTGGCTCTGCAAAACTTGACAGAATCAAAAGTTTCAACCACAACTGCCCAACCACACAAGGGGCAGCAGACCCTGCAGCTCTTTGGAATTATCATCCAGCACAACGCTAAACTGCAGTTGCCTCATGCAGCCCAAAGTTAGTGCTGTTCATCATTGGCTGGTTCCTGAGCTTCCCCCAAACTGAACCAATCTTTCTCCTCCAGACTGTACCATCTAGTCTCTCCTCCTCCAGACTGCACAACTCCACCTTTCTGATCTCTAAATTGATCCATCTTTCTCTCAACTCTCACCTTCAGACTGCACCAAATTCCTTTCCCAGGGTGCTAATTGCTTCAACTACAGGAAGAAGCTCAGGAAGGGACACCTAGCGAGGTTGGAGCAGACTGGGCCTTACATTTAGTCTCAGCTGGGAACTGGGGGTCCGGTTTTGTTTTCTGGCTTTCGGCAGCTGGAATCACAAAGGTTATAGACCTTAGCTGGGAGTGGAACAGAAAAGGGATTCCTGAGCTGCAGGATGCCTCTAGAGAAGCCAAGCAGCTTCACTCTGGCTGTTAATGGACCCAGGCCTATATGCAACCCATCTCTACCAGGCTGCTCTTGAACTCTGGCCAGAAACTGTGCCAGTCGAGTCTTCATTGTGCGGTATGAGCACTGTCACCTGTCACAGATAGGTATCAAAATATCTGCTCGATATCTTGGGTCTCTAATCTCATTCAGCAGTTCTGTTTTTCAGCACTCCCAAACATGAGAGTGGGGCATGAACTCCCGTTTCTTTAAATAATTTTTATTGTGACCAATGTGGATTACAAATCTTTCACAGTTATATTTAAGGTACATAGTGACAGTGTATTAGATCCATTCCCACCACAAATGTTATCCTCCCTTCACCCCTGTTCCCAGTATGCATCCCATACCACCCCCTTTGACCCTGGACAACTAGTGTAACAGATCTCCTTTGTCTATAGCTTGTAGATTGGATATCTATTCCATTGTCGTTGAGTTTGGGTTAGGTATGATCTTTTTTTTTTTTTTATTTCCACTCAGTGTTCATGCTACTATGTGCTCCTAGTATCATCCACTTTTCTTTCTTCTCAATTTGTAAGGCAGAACAAGATGATTCAAGTTCTGTGATTCTGTTGGAAAAAAGAAAGAGAAAAAGAAAGAAAGAAAGAAAGAAAGAAAGAAAGAAAAGAAAGAAAGAAAGAAAGAGAAAGAATAGAAAGAAAGAAAGAAAGAAAGGAAAGAAAGAAAGAGAAGAAAGAAAGAAAGAAAGAAAGAAGAAAAAGAAAGAGAGAGAGAGAAAGGAGAGAGAGAGAGGAAGGAAGGAAGGAAGGAAGGAAGGAAGGAAGGAAGGAAGGAAGGAAGGAAGGAAGGAAGGAAGGAAGGAAGGAAGGGAAGAAGGAAAGAAAGAAAGAAAGAAAGAAAGAAAGAAAGAAAGAAAGAAAGAAAGAAAGAAAGAAAGAAAGAAAGAAAGAAAGAAAGAAAGAAAGAAAAAAGAAAGAAAGAAAGAAAAGAAAGAAAGAAAAAGAAAGATAAAGAAAGAAAAAAGAGGGGTCCGGGCGGGTGGCGCTGGAGGTAAGGTACCTGCCTTGCCTGCGCTAGCCTAGGATGGGACCGCGGTTCGATCCCCCGGCATCCCATATGGTCCTCCCAAGAAGCCAGGAGCAACTTCTGAGCGCATAGCCAGGAGTAACCCCTGAGCGTCACAGGGTGTGGCCCAAAAACCAAAAAAAAAAAAAAAAAAAAAAAAAAGAAAGAAAAAAGAAAGGAAGGAAGAAAGAAGAAAGAGAGAGAAAGAAATCTGGGAGAAGTCTGCCTAGAAGCTATAAATATCAATTTAAAAGAAGAAAGGTGGTACTATGTCTGGTTTCCTGCTTTTTTGTTTTGTTTTGTTTTTTGGGCGACACCCAGCAGTGCTCAGGGGTTACTCCTGGTAGGCACAAGGGACAATATGGGATGCTGGGATTTGAACCAACCACCTTTGGTCCTGGGATGGCAAACACCACTGTGCTATCTCTCCGGCCCCTGGTTTCCTGCTTTATGCTTGAGGCAGCCAAGAAAGGCCCCAGCAGACCTATCTCTTCAGGACCCAGCACAAGCTAAGGCCTCAGTGGACATATCTCTTCAGGGTGCTGCATAAGGTAGGCTGATTCCGCCCATGAAGGGTGGAACTGCTCTGCTTCACTTCGGGGCAGCACACATCCCTAGCCCATGAATGCCACCATAAAACATAAAATCCATGCTACAAGCATGTTACTGGGGAAACAACGCAGGACAACATTATGCATAGAGAATGAAGATGGCAGCTCTGATGATCTGAAAAGTACCAACCACCTAGTTAGCCTGTCAAAGGAGGAATTTAGTGTAGAAATATGGAGGATGTTCATAGAACCCAAAGAAAGTATAGATCAAGTGAATAGATCACAAAGATAGAAATAAAAAACTCCAAACTGAAAAAACAGGACTGA